>NC_083589.1:36900834-37060834 GCF_027579695.1 Neoarius graeffei | reverse complement strand
ACGGCTGTCTGGGGGACTTGTGTGAATCGTGCAGATCCGATGAGGTTTTTTTTTTTTTTTTTTTTTTGGGGGGGGGGGTGCGTTGGAGTGTCTGATTATAATTTCATCAAAGTAAATTCTGTATTAAAATTACTAAATAAGCAAATGCCGTTACAGTCCATGAAACATAGGAAGTATAAGTATGAGAAGAAAACAGTAAATCAGAAAGCTGCGCACGTAAAGCCAATTGGCTGTGCGCCATTATCTGCTGCTGGCTGCACTTCACTGCACGCGCAAGGATTTCCATCAGTCCAACGTAAGTTACACAAGTTACGTAATTGGCTTTACGTGCGCAGCTTTCTGATTTACTGTTTTCTTCTCATACTTATACTTCCTATGTTTCATGGACTGTAACGGCATTTGCTTATTTAGTAATTTTAATCCAGAATTTACTCTGATGAAATTATAATCAGACACTCCAACAACCCCCCCCCCCCCCCCCAAAAAAAAACCCCTCATCGGATCTGCACGATTCACACAAGTCCCACAGACAGACGTGAAAAAGGCGGCATCTGCCAAAAGGCGCGCCGTTTGCATCCATGGGGTATGTTGTACGCTGCTCTGGATAAGAGCGTCTGCTAAATGCCTGTAATGTAATGCAATGTGACTGGAAGACCAACTGGATGATTTCTCTGGGTACAAAATGGTGATAGCACAGTGTTACATGAGACCCCATCCGGCATGTTCAGCTGGAAGAAGGAGGAAAAAAAAAAAGTGGAGGAGTTCATTGAGCTGTAGGAAACCAATACAAAAAAAAAACGAACATCAGACCTATTTCGTTACATTTAGGCTACGTTCACACTGCAGGCTGAAGTGACTCAAATCCGATCTTTTCGCCCATATGTGACCTGTATCCGATCTTTTATTGACAATATGAACGACAGATCCGATTTTTTCAAATCCGACCCAGGCCGTTTCAATATGTGGTCCTAATTCCGATTCCTATCCGCTCTTTTCATATGCGACTTCAGTCTGAACCGCCAGGTCGCATTCATCCGACTTACACGTCATCAACAAGCCACAAACGTCACTATTCTGCGCTGAAGTAGGCGGCGGGTCTCTCAAAAAAAGTTACAACAACATGGCGCATAATCACGGGCGCAGATAGAGGGTGGGACGGGTGGGATTCGTCCCACCCAGATTTAAATTCACCTCGTTCGGTCCCCCCCCACTTATAGGGAGGAAAAAACGTCTATGCTGTCTTTCTTTGCATAAGGCAAACCTCACGGAAAAATCAAAAGACTAATTACCATTCGGTTTATTGAGGTGCACGGCAGTGTATACATAGTTGCAACAACTCACATAAAACAAAGACTGATATTCGGTTGGTTGAGCTGCACAGACTGCACAGGTTGCGAGCTCGAGCTTGGTTGCTATGGTAACCCACAAGAAGTTTGACAGGCATATCGGGGTTGGGGTTGGTTTGCTGGCAGCTTTGTCCCCCCCAGTTCAAAAAACGTATCTGCGCCCCTGCGCATGACATCAATGCGAGGGACGCTTCGGGCTGTGAAGGTTCTGAATCTTCTCAATGGAAGGACGCAGAGGTTAGGGAGCTGATTTCCATTTGGGGGGATGCAGCTATTCAAGCTAGATTGGATGGGTCATACCGCAACCGGGCGGTTTTACTTCCGTAAACACTGGCCATGCTCACTGCGTGTGACGTCGTCGTATCCTGCAATGCGCATGCGGAACACTTTTAGGTCGCTTTTCGTTCATACTGAGGATCACATACAAGTCGCATATATTTGTTCATGTGAACGACCTCACAAAAAAATCGGATTTCACAAAAAAATCGGAATTGAGCATTAAGCCTTGCAGTGTGAACGTAGCGTTAGTCTCGTCTGCCATATGCAGGCACTCAGCACGACACCCCAACGCTTTTGTCGATTTAAAAATAAAAGGGCATGAAAAAGAAATGGTCTTTACACATTAATTACATCAGTTCTTTGTCAAAGTTTTGGACCTGCATGTGAATGAAACTTCTCATGCTGGTTTATGGTTGCTTACTTTCTATGTGCCTTCAACGCTTGTCCACATAAACCTAATGATGTACTGTTAGGCTTCGGTCAGACTTCAAAATGTATACCCATACTCATAAAATTAATGCCGATTCCCATTGCGGTTATGATGCTCCTCGCAATAACAACTTCCACAACACACTCCAGAAAGATCATAGTAACTGCCCACAAGATATAAAAAAGTGACTCGCCTGTCTTTTACTCGACATCGCTCGCATCGGCAGCTTACCGGTACCATTCTCCATGACAAACTCGAAACTGGTCTTTTCTGGGTCAAAGCTATCGTCGAATTCCTTTTCACTGCTCCTGATATCAGTTATAATATCCTCTTCCCAAGGTTGTGCGAAGAAATCCACAACTAAATTGCTCAACTTTAAACGATAGCTGCGATTTAAGTTGAAGAGCTCCTACAGGAACGATGCTATGCATGAGATCTATGGAATCAATTTTGTGCCAAAATGTTCATACAATACTTTTGAAATATCAAACAAAAACGACAAATCAAAATACAAAAAAACAAAAAAAGTCAATTTTTTTAGACTGGCAAACAAATTATTCGTGTAATCGTGCAAAATATCAGTCTATCACTCTTCAGAAACCTTTTATTTTTGTTCCGCGTCTTTCTCAGTTTTGTTTGACGTAATTTATTTTGGTTGCGATTCCAGCTTTCTCGTTTGCGCTCCCTGACTTTTTGCTTGCAGTTTTGGCACAAACTTCACGTGTGGGTGGGCTGTCCAGGAATGCATTCCCATTGGCTAACTTGTGTTTGACTGACAGCTACGCTCGGCCATTCCCTACTCGGATTCTGGCGGACTGTTTGACGAGTGAGCGATCCATTGACGGTAAACAAGGATGGAGTGGACTTCAGTGGCGACTATGATATTGAATTTACACTTTGTTGAATTAATTCAATATCATAGTCGCCACTGAAGTCCACTGGATCCTTGTTTACCGTCAATGGATCGGTCACTCGTCAAACAGTGACCGCAACAGCTTCCAGAGGAATGGCTGAGCGTAGCTGTCAGTCAAACGCAAGTTAGCCAATGGGAATGCGTTCCTGGACAGCCCGCCCACACGTGAAGTTTGTGCCAAAACTGCAAGCAAAAAGTCAGGGAGCGCAAACGAGAAAGCTGGAATCGCAACCAAAATAAATTACGTCAAACAAAACTGAGAAAGACGCGGAACAAAAATAAAAGGTTTCTGAAGAGTAATAGACGGATATTTTGCACGATTACACGAATAATTTGTTTGCCAGTCTAAAAAAATTGACTTTTTTTTGTATTTTGATTTGTCGTTTATGTTTGATATTTCAAAAGTATTGTATGAACATTTTGGCACAAAATTGATTCCATAGAGATCTACTCGAAGACCTCCGATTGGCTGCACTACTTCACGCATGCGCACACAGCAACTTAGAAACAGAATTTATGATAATGGGCTCAAGGCAACGGTTAAAAGCGAGAACTAATGGTCATATAATAAACGTGAATATTGAAGGGAAAGGGATCTCCCGCGTATATTGTACAAAATCATTAGGTGTTTATATAGATAAAAAATTTAAATTGGGATAAAAATATCTCAGAGTTATATAAAAAAATTTCCTCAGGCATTGGCGCACTTAAACGTGAGACCATATATCTCACTTAGCAGTGCAGTAGATATCTACAAGGCATTAATCGAGCCACATTTTGATTATTGCAGTCCAGTTTGGCATAATATTAGTAACAAGCTAAATGAAAAATTACAGAAATTGCAAAATCGATCAGCCAGTTATAACAAAGTCAGATGATGACACTAGGTCAGCTACCCTTAGACACCTCTTGCAGTGGGATGACATCTTCGCTAGAAGAAAAAAGCAGCTGGGGTGGCGAGGTTTAAAACGCTGCATGGTCTCTTTTCCGCGTACCTAAGAGATATATGTTTCATACCTGTGACTCAAAATATCTCATCTTATCTCATTATCTCTAGCCGCTTTATCCTGTTCTACAGGGTCGCAGGCAAGCTGGAGCCTATCCCAGCTGACTACGGGCGAGAGGCGGGGTACACCCTGGACAAGTCGCCAGGTCATCACAGGGCTGACACAACCATTCACACTCACATTCACACCTACGGTCAATTTAGAGTCGACTCAAAATATAATTTTAGAAATAATGAAAATAAGTTAACACTTCCACTTCCAAAAACAAACTACGGGAAACATAGTTTTGGTTATTATGGAACAAAGATATGGAATAATTTGCCTAGCAAAACGCGAAGTGCTAACTCGCTTTCTATTTTTAAGCAAAGTCTTGATAAATATTTCCCGACAACAGGCTCACACACGGCAATCATGGAAACCAGTGTCATGTAAACTTTTGCTTTTGTTTGTATGTACCACTGATGATTTTACCGTGTTTTAATTAAATAAAGTGTATGTATGTATGTATGTACAGCCAATCAGAAGCCATCTTAGAGATCGTGCAGAGCAACAAGGAGACTGTTGAGCCAAAAGGTCGAGTTTGTTTTAGACTATTTTATTGGTTAATTGTTGAAAGTACATCGAAATGAATAGGGGATCTAGTGAGTGGGAAACCTCCACTGTATTTTGTTATCAGGGTTTTATGAAGGGCTTTACTTAGAAATATGAGATTAGTGGTACAAAGTCTGAAGGCAGCTTAAGGGTTTTGCTCTTTTTTTATGAATTTCTAACAGGATTTGAACATCTCAATAAAAGCATGTTTTCAAGGTCATAAGGTATGAATTTCTGCAAAATTCTTTTCAAACATGGAAGCGGAGACATTACACTCTGAGATTATACCAAAATCGAAAATTCGACTATTTTAGCCCACACAACGTATTTCCCCATTTTTCCTTCAAATCGTGACTTGCGATTTCCAACTGGATTTGTAATGAAGGGTGACGTATACAGTACTTTGGAACAAGAATGTTACCAAAGCTATCCATCCATCCATTATCTATAGCCGCTTATCCTGTGCAGGGTCGCAGGCAAGCTGGAGCCTATCCCAGCTGACTACGGGTGAAAGGCGGGGTACACCCTGGACAAGTCGCCAGGTCATCACAGGGCTGACACATAGACACAGACAACCATTCACACTCACATTCACACCTACGGTCAATTTAGAGTCACCAGTTAACCTAACCTGCATGTCTTTGGACTGTGGGGGAAACCGGAGGAAACCCACGCGGACACGGGGAGAACATGCAAACTCCGCACAGAAAGGCCGTCGCCGGCCACGGGGCTCGTCTTTAACCGATGTGCTGTGTCATTTAGACATGACTCCTTATTGTTTCTACACTAAATGCTGAGAAAATAAGGAAAACCGAGACATACTGAACATTTGGAAAAGAGACATGCACATTAGAGTCACAGACAAAAAGGAATCGCGTCACAAACACAAAACTGACATGACCTCAACCAGATGTTTAAGCATTTCAAATAATAGAATACGAATAAAACTGAAGTGGCAGGTAAAACTTCAGTAGTGGTGAGTGAAGAGATTTCATTTCAGACCACAGGTTTTGGGAAACCAGTGCTTTAAATGTGCAGCTTTCCTTCACCACGAAACAAGGACATGTATAGAAAACCTGAGAATGTTATCTTCTACATGAATCCACAGCACCCCCTGTGGTAAGTGAGGGAAATGCAACACAGACAGAACAATAAAATGCTCCTGCTGCTTCAGTAAGTATACCTTCTGGCGAAGCGGCTCGTACAGAGCTTGAATGTGCATTATCATACTTATTACCGAGAAGTGACAGATGTACTCGGACTGCACAAGGATAATCAGTCTTCATATCAGAGTGCAGAAATCATCAGTGGCATGTAGCTCACACACCAGATGACAAAACAGACAGGCGGGGAAGGAGAGCTGCAAGCACACACACCCACGCTCTTTTGGTGTCTAATGTCCAGTCTCTGTGTGGTGACCACGATGCCATCTGGCCGAATGCATTGTGACAGGAGTGGGCGGTTGCCCGTGGAGACCCACCAGCGGTATGGAGGCAAGGTGACACAGTTAGTGCATATAAAGGGCACAAAGGGCAGCAAGACAACAGAGAACAGAGCGACCTTTCTCGCTCGCACACACTCGGCAAATCCACTTTTACGTGTTTAATTGAACACAAAGTTGCTTCACACTCTCGGAATAAACTGACTTTCCCCACCCCAACACACACGGTTATCTGTTCGTCAGGAACAACGTCATCCGAGCTCGACCCATTCGCCATTTTATCAAGTTCTGCTCCAAAACTAGATCGTGATTACTGATTGTAACTATACAAACTTTTATCAGTGTCACTGCTGTGCTAAGAATGGTTCACCAGCCAAATAACATCTGGCCACATCTGGCGGTTCTACCGTGGTCTCTTTCCAGTAATGGATGGAGTCCAGATGGGCTACAATCTGTAATCGTATACAAGTCCATTTACGTTGCATATCGCTGATGAAGTGGCCAAAGTCGGCATACCTAATAAACTGGAAACGGTGCATGACTTGATACACACCAACCCTTTCACGTGAGCTAATAGTCACAAATCAACAAACGATATTCTCACAGGGCTCTACATTAACTTTTGAAACCACTTGTCCTGTCGGGGAAGTTGAAAGGAAATGTACTTGTCTGAATGTGAAGTTGACTTGTCCAAAGAAAAATTTGAGGAAAAAAAAAAAACACAAATAAACTATTTGTAATAAACTAATTTCACCAGAATTACTTTAACACAAAAATCTATTCACTGCAGAAAAAATTGTACTGAAAAACTATTGATTAAAAAAACAGACACTGAGAAATGGTCCTATAAACAATTTCACCAATATAAAAGATTACCAGGACTACAAAAATGCAGAAAAATAGGCTTTACTTATCCAAATGCACCTGTTGGTTCAAAAGTTAAAGTGCAGAGAACCTCACAGCACAACATGATGTGACCTCAAAATATAATATAAATGTCTCAGCTTTCATGTAAGAAAAAAAAAAAACTATTAATACTAGTACTGTGTGCAGGCAGTCTCTCCTGAAGACTAAATGAAACAATAATTATAAACTAATAAAATAAATGGCTCAGGCTTCATAGAAGAAAAAAAACAATATGAACAGAATCTCACAGTATGATGCTGAAGCTGCCTAAACAATGGAAAATAAAATACCATTTTGGCAAAAACGTTGGCATCCATTAATTTCTTATATTAAGTAAAAAAAAAATAAAGTGCGCACAGTCCTTCACTGTAAACATAACACACTTTCAGTAACAGAATTTAAGCCTACATAAACACTGACTCGCACATGCTGCTTCTCTTGAACGTATACATGGAAGTAAGGCGGAAGGTAGTTTGTCGACGTCACCTCAAGACGACGCCAACGATTGGTCAAATTTGCGGGAAAGTTGCGGTGACTGGATATAATTGCAACACCGCCCTGAATTCACGGGGATTGGTTGAATTTGCGTTGATGTTGCAGATCGCAACATCGCGAAATCCTGGAGGGTCTGGTAAACGACCGTTTACTTTTCAGCTCAAATACACGAAGCGGTATTGGTCGGTTTCGCAAGCGGAATATTGCGCATCGCTCTTTCCGAAGAGAAACATCCGGCGATTCATCAAAACAATATGTCGAGTGAGATGCTTCGGAAATCATGTGAATAAACTGATAAATTTGATATGTAACCCGAATATCGGCGTATTTTGGCACTTGTCCAATCGGACAAGTAACTGAGACGATGAACTTGTCCGACATAAAGGATCACTTGTCCCGGACAAGCGTTAATGTCGAGCCCTGTCTCAACCTACATGGATGAATGAACCACTAGATGTGGTCGACCACCATGCTGACTAGAGCTGCCAAATTTCTACAAATTCCTTTACATTCAAATTGTCATTCTTAAAGAGACTCAATGGAGCTCAAAGTGTTGGTCACTGAGCGAACATCAGGATATTTATCACGTGTTACTTCGAAAATATTTCATGACCAATGTTCCAGTATAACGAAAAATAGTTCTTTTTGGCGACATTCACAAATACATGATGCGACAGTCCTACTGTGGCGGCACACACTGAAGTCACACAAGCACCTCCCCTTCTCTTGGTTTTCTTCCTGCAAAGCTACAACAGCAGCAAACAACGTCCTCATCACAAGAGTCTTTATTTAATATTTATTACAACCAACAATAACTCTAATCTCTTTCTCAAACTAATCGAGTTAGCTCGATATCCGCACTGCAGCCAGCTCTTTTAATAAGCTGGAACTCAATCTGGTGTGTGTGTCTCTGCTCTCTCTCACTACAACTATAGCATCAGCCAAAGATACAGAAATTGCGTCAGAACTTACTACACTTCATACTTTACTTAGACCTCCTTCTAAAAGGGAGGTCGAAGAACCTTTCTTCTTGGAACCTTTCCTGAAAAATGAAATACTCTGGTTTTAATAAGAACGACAAGAAGTTCATTTTATATAGCGCATTTCTCACACCGAAGGTCGCTTTACGAGTACATAAATAAATACATAAATAAAAGTCCACCAAAAGAGGGTCAGGATGCAATTCCAATGGCGCAGCTACCCACAGTCCCATCAAAATGCGCACAAAGGTATCGCCTACACAACCGTTGTGATGCCACCAGGCAACATCGCGCCATGGATCCACAAAGTGAGCACAGAAGCACCGCTGCACAGAGTGCTGGACAATCCTGATGTTAAAAGAGCAACGAGCTCACTGCAGTCCATAACAAGGAGCACAGGCATCACCCATGGCGGACCAAGGCCTGAAGAAACCGACACCCAAGACTGGGTCTTGAGCTACGCCAAAACTTTCAAACACAGAACAAACACCAAACCATACAAACACAAAAAGAAAAACATCCAGCCATTATCCGTAACCGCTTCTCCTGTGCAGGGTCGCAGGCAAGCTGGAGCCTATCCCAGCTGACTACGGGCGAAAGGCGGGGTACACCCTGGACAAGTCGCCAGGTCATCACAGGGCTGACACATAGACACAGACAACCATTCACACTCACATTCACACCTACGGTCAATTTAGAGTCACCAGTTAACCTAACCTGCATGTCTTTGGACTGTGGGGGAAACCAGAGCACCCGGAGGAAACCCACGCGGACACGGGGAGAACATGCAAACTCCGCACAGAAAGGCCCTCGCCGGCCGCTGGGTTCGAACCCGGAACCTTCTCGCTGTGAGGCAACCGTGCTAACCACTACACCACCGTGCCGCCCTGTACTCTTTTTCGTTGTTGTTCCTTCCATTTTCCTGCCGTAAATAACTGAAATCACGACCAAACGCACTCAAACTCGCAGCTCCCAAATCACTTAACGTCTTTAAACAAAAACTGCAACAAATCAAAGTTGACTGTTGGACTGTACTTGCTAATTACTTTTTTCTTTTGTTGGGTCACTGCATCGATGTTGCACTGGACTGTATTTGCACTGTAGGTTATTTTGTGCGGACTGTGGTTATTTATTTTCTTACTGACACCTCTTGGGCAGGTCATCGCTGTAAATGAGAACTGCTTCTCAAGTGATATTAACTGGTTAAATAAAAGGTCAAAAAAAGTTTTAATTCGATCCACATTCACTGGATATGAGCAATCGCGCGTTCTGATTGGCTACTCTACTACTAGGCTATCAGCTCATATACCACGAGTAGAGAAAAACAAAATGGCACAGCATGTTGCTGAACCAACCGAGGACGAAATAAAAACTCTACCCGAAAACAACCCCCCCCAAAAAAGCAGCAAAATACGGAATACAAGTATTTGATTGTAAGAACTTTTTTATTCAAGAATCATCATCGCATTTTTCACAAATTGCTTCTGTCATTTCGCCAGTTTGTTTACATTCTAAGCGGAAATGATTCTGTCGGACGTTTTGTATGAAGTTATTGATCGAATTTGCGAAAAGTAAAAACAAAAATGCTCAGTTTCTCAAAATCTAGTGAACGTGGACATAATGAAACAGTTATTCTACGAAATCGAGTCGTACATTGCTTATAGCTGACTCGGCACTATGCGTCTCGTTGGCTATCAGGTCATGTACAACTCGATTTTGTGGAATAACTCTTAAATATATTGCATTATGGATCAACAAGGTTGACAGAAAGATCTAGAAAAGTTCTAGAAGAGAGAGAGAGAGAGAGAATGGACTGGGTACAAGCCATATAAGCCAAAAGTAAACGCATCCGTTCATCCCAGAGCCCATGAGATCAAGACGATGGTGAGACGCAAGGACCACAATAATTGTGGCAGGAGCCGTTCAAAATCTGACCAGAATACAGATCTTCAAAACTGGCTGTAGTTCAGAAACTCGCTCAAGGTCTTGCACACAAGCCATGCAATTAACTGACGAAAAAAATTCAACAAAATTCACAAGTCTGCCATGCGGATCATGGTAAACAGCAATGTAAGGCATTTCTGCAACTGAGTAAAGTACCATTTCTTCAAATAAAAAGTGTAACTGTGACAACTTCAGGCAAATGAAGATTGCTCTCTTGGACAAATCCAGTTCGAATGAAAAAAAAAAAAAAAAAAGAGTTCATTTTAATCCCTGTACACAAGTGAGGAAAGTTGCCAGAACATACAGAACACAGCATGGCCATGAAAATTGGTGAGCAGTAATTGGAAGGCTGAATTTGCTGGTGGTTTGATGACAGCTTGTTTGAGCCGGAGCTCCGCTGGGACACCTGGTCCAACCCAGGAGACACTCTGAGGTGTGCTTCATCTCCGCTGTGTGTTAATTAGCACATGCTGCTGGTGGCCTCCTTCTCGAAGGGGTCTGCAGATACAACCCTCATCAAATCCAACTAACTACATCCATACAGCATACCTGATTCTCATCAAGCACAGAAATGTCACCAGGTACTCCAGACTCACCACACTACCTGACTAATTATAAATTCCACAGTAGAGCCAAAGGAGGGGGGGAGAAAATGAAGCTACAGGGAAAAAAAAAGAGAATGTCCATACGGTGCCGAGTGGATCATTTGACAGTTTTGCACCAATCCCTCCATCTGGAGCCAGGTTCCTCCTGCTAACGCTTCCTGTTGGCCTGTGGTCGCTTCCTGTGTGCAGAGGATAACAGACAAGTTTCCCCTGGCATGCTGCCGGTGCTAGCTGTGAGGATCTGGCACTAGTTCTGACGTCGCACACCATGCAGTCCTGCCAGGCCATATGCCCTCCGTTTGCCAGGCCACAGGGAGGAGAGGAGAGGAGCTCAGACTCGGCATCACCACACACTTCAGAAGGAGGATTCGTATTCGTTATCATTCGTACCATCCCACATCATATGACCAGCAGGGTTCGGTCATCAAAAAGCATGTTTGCCTGAACCCAGCGCCTGCTAATGACCGGAACGCAGATTCCACAAAGGTGTAATTGAAAGCGGGGATAATTAATATAGGGGTCGATTTGGCAAATCCGTCGCCCGAGCAGCAGAATAATGAGAGCTGGGACTATAATTACTATGTAAGCATGGCATTGCGCAAAACGGAAGGTGCGGATCCATCTGTGATTTATGAGGATCGTCATCTGGAGGTAATGAATAAAAGGCCTGTAGCAAAGGAGGAATGGACTGCTCACATTCTCTAAGAGTCAGGTGTTCCCACATTTCACCCAGAGCTGGGAAATGAGGTGATGAACCATCTCTCCCAGAGAAAACACCTGTTTTCAGCGCCCTTATCATCAGCACTGGACAAACGATTTCAGAGTGCAAAACAGAGCTGAGTGATGAAACTGAGGTTTGAGTTTAAAAAAATAATAATAATTTTCGATAGATAGATAGATAGATAGATAGATAGATAGATAGATAGATAGATAGATAGATAGATAGATAGATAGATAGATAGATAGATAGATAGAAAATCTATCCACATTCACTGGATATGAGTAATTGTGCGCTCTGATTGGCTACTCTACTACTAGGATATCGGCTCATATACCAAGAGTAGAGAAAAACAAAATGGTGGAGCGTGTTGCTGAACCAACTGAGGACGAAATAAAAACTCGACTTGAAAACAACCCCCCCCCCGAAAAAAAGCAAAAGCAACAAACTAGGGAATGAAATTATTTCATAGTAAGAACGTATCTTTTTTTTTTTTCAAGAAATATTATTACAGCATTTTTCACAAATTGCTCCTGTCATTTCTCTGGTTTGTTTACATTCAAAGCAGAAATGATTTTGTTGGACGTTTTGTACAAAGTTTTTCATCTAATTATCTGTAGCCGCTTTATCCTGTTCTACAGGGTTGCAGGCAAGCTGGAGCCTATCCCAGCTGACTACGGGCGAAAGGCGGGGTACACCCTGGACAAGTCGCCAGGTCATCACAGGACTGACACATAGACACAGACAACCATTCACACTCACATTCACACCTACGCTCAATTTAGAGTCACCAGTTAACCTAACCTGCATGTCTTTGGACTGTGGGGGAAACCGGAGCACCCGGAGGAAACCCATGCGGACACGGGGAGAACATGCAAACTCCACACAGAAAGGCCCTCGCCGGCCACGGGGCTCAAACCCGGACCTTCTTGCTGTGAGGCGACAGCGCTAACCACTACACCACCGTGCCGCCCGTATAAGGGATTTGATTTTAAAAATATATTTGTACAACTCTATCAATTATTCATACGAGGTCACCTTTGTAAAATTAAAGAAGCACAAATTTAATGCTGAGGTACGTTTTAAAAGCCGAGTTCACTCACACACACACTAGTGCTTTCATTAAAAGTCATCATGACACTTAATGTTATAAATGACGCCACATGCAAGGACTTTTATACTTTTGATATGAAGGCCTTGGAAACGTAAAAAAAAACAACAAACAACCAAGCTAAACACTGAACTCATCAAAGAAAGTGGAAAACTCACTACGAGTCAAATTCAGGGCAGAGCAGAAACCCAATTATTAGCTTGTTCTGAATTAGATATCCTTTCAATTACTGTGTAAAACCTGAGTCGAGCCACTCGAGTGTGCACTGATGGCCTCATTGCATTATCCACTGCATCAACAAATAAAACAAGGAAGCAAATGCTGTTCATCAAAGTACAAACCACAGTCACTTGTTTTTTTTTCTTGGACTTGTATTCCTGATGCATTCTATAATGCGATGAATAAGTCTAATCCTCGTGCATTGTGACGATCTTCTGTTGCTGAGTCACGGAAAACAGTATCGGTATATTCGTACGCTTTAATAAAATGTGTGCATGTGTTTATGTGCACAATGAGCTGCCAGTCATATCATCCACAGTACGGTTAAACAGTGCAGGAAAAATACATTAGAGGGTCGAATCACAACACACCAAACCTGATTCGAAAAAAATCCAGCATTTCAGACCGATACTGTTTGGAAACAGATATTCGGTATTCGTCTGAAGCGTCTTTAGAGTCAAAAGTAAACATCAGTGGCAATAAAGTGGGAAAATGGAGGACTCGTCGGACACGGTCGCATACAGTCAACATGGTGCACATGATTTTCAGTGTTCAAAAGCAAACCCTTGCTCATTTTTATTATTTTATATTATTATAAGTTTGAAATCAGGGCGGCACGGTGGTGTAGTGGTTAGCGCTGTCGCCTCACAGCAAGAAGGTCCGGGTTCGAGCCCCGTGGCCAGCGAGGGCCTTTCTGTGTGGAGTTTGCATGTTCTCCCCGTGTCCGCGTGGGTTTCCTCCGGGTGCTCCAGTTTCCCCCACAGTCCAAAGACATGCAGGTTAGGTTAACTGGTGACTCTAAATTGAGCGTAGGTGTGAATGTGAGTGTGAATGGTTGTCTGTGTCTATGTGTCAGCCCTGTGATGACCTGGCGACTTGTCCAGGGTGTACCCCGCCTTTCGCCCATAGTCAGCTGGGATAGGCTCCAGCTTGCCTGCGACCCTGTAGAACAGGATAAAGCAGCTAGAGATAATGAGATGAGATGATCTAAGCTGGGTTCGAAAATCATTTATGAGAAATTATTATTTTCCAGAGTTATGGCCCTTGATTTTCGTTATTGGACTTTGTAGAAGTGGACTCAGTCTGGACGAGTTTTCTCAGAAACTACATAAGCTCTATCAGTGAAACAAAGCTGGGTAGCATTTTATGAAGGTGCCATAGCACTTATGACATCACAAGTCAATATTAAAGCAATGGGCTTATAAGGACGGAAGTATTAAGAGGTCTTCATAAAACGCTCGTGGTGGGGGATAGTGAGGAGTATGTCTTCTTGTTTATTCTCAGTCTCCATGAACTCTGCCGTTGCCTTTAACCATGTCCGGTTTCTGTGGGGTATAAATATGAGGTTTTACGTATGTAAAATCCCTCTGTCACAGGGGAAAAAACAAAGAACTTTCAACACGAGAGAGAAAGAGGGAGAGATGGTTACTGATCTGTGCAAGTCGGGTAATTAACTAAAAGGAAAAAAAACACCACCACACATGCAATTAAACCTTTAATCATAATAAGGGTCTTAAAGTGCACATCACGGGTAAATTCAGGAGCAAGATCAATGTAATTCTCCTATTTTATATTAAACTTTGGTCAAATAGGGGCGGCACGGTGGTGTAGGGGTTAGCGCTGTCGCCTCACAGCAAAAAGGTCCTGGGTTCGAGCCCCGTGGCCGGCGAGGGCCTTTCTGTGCGGAGTTTGCATGTTCTCCCCGTGTCCGCGTGGGTTTCCTCCGGGTGCTCCGGTTTCCCCCACAGTCCAAAGACATGCAGGTTAGGTTAACTGGTGACTCTAAATTGACCGTAGGTGTGAATGTGAGTGTGAATGGTTGTCTGTGTCTATGTGTCAGCCCTGTGATGACCTGGCGACTTGTCCAGGGTGTACCCCGCCTTTCGCCCGTAGTCAGCTGGGATAGGCTCCAGCTTGCCTGCGACCCTGTAGAACAGGATAAAGCAGCTACAGATAATGAGACGAGATGAGACTTTGGTCAAATATCTGTCACATTCTGCATTCTCTGCAATTTTTTTACCTTGCACAATACCAGAAAAATTTAGTTGAAAATCAAGCCATTTGAGGCGAATTGGTCCGCCTCTGAAAAAACTTGGCATTTGGATTTCCTGGCAAACATTGATTTTCGTGACGTCGCGTGCGGGATGCCTCCTTCCGAATCCTACATCAGCGCTGGTTTGTTTATGAGAAAACGACCGGATTATTTACATCCCCGGTGTCGTCTCTGTCGTCTTCACTACTTGAATCATCATCAAATCCAAACAGATGAAGCCCCAATTCTGACATCTCATTATATTCTTCATCCAAAGGTGATTCCGCTCAGGTGACAATTCCATACTTCAGTGCAAAATCGCTAGCTGATAAGCTTGGTCTACACAGGCTGTGCACTGAAACCGTGCAAAGCTCGCGTAGCCTGCTGGCGCTTCCGCAGGTGACGTCACGAATCTGGCTCCAGACTCCCTTGGGATTTTTCCAGACGCGTTTTGTCATTTTATTTTTTTCTGCTGTAGACAGATGGCCTTGTGCAAAATTACCCTTCTGGATGAGTGTGTAAAGGGACATACTTTCATATAAAAAACACAATACTGGTCCAGAATATGCACTTTAACAAACCATTTCAAGCAATTTGGAATGGGACACATATGGATATGATGGTCAGTTCAGGTGTCCACAAACTTTCGGTGATGTGTTTAAGGGGGGAAATTACCTTCAAACTGCATACTGTATAGCTTAATTCTTACGAAAGGTGTCTTCATGTCTTTATATAAAGGTGAATCAAACGAAAACTTCTTGCGCAACGTTTATTGCAAATGAGTTTCATTTGACTTGTTTAGGCCCCGGTCACACCGCCCGAACTTTGCTGGAGCGTTCCTTGAACGGTAGGGAGGGGGGGCCGAATTTCGACAACGCTCGTCACCGCGCACAAAATGGGAAAAAAAATCGAAAACACGGGCGTTGGCTTAGCGGTGCACTGCTGAAGCCGGCGTTGCTTTAGCGTTGGTTTAGCGGTAGCGAGCGGTAGCGAGCGTTGGTTTAGCAGTGACGCGAGCGTTGGTATAGCGGCGTTCTGCGCATGCGGGCTTTGGCTCGGTGGGGGTATAAAGTTGGTTTAGCACCAATCATAGCAAGTCTCTCAGCATCCATGGTGATACAGTTTTACTGTAACTTTGAGCAAATTCGATATAGATGAGGTCTGAACTCAACGGCAGCTCGATTCCAAATGAGCTCCTGGTCCATTTCTCCCCGTATTTATAGCCAAATTCTGGTCCCACTCCGACACCTCTATACCAACGCCAAACCAAAGTTCATCGCCGCCATGGATAGCTGCTTCAACGCCCGACACCGTTCCAGCAACACCGTGTCCGCTCGTAAAACGCTTACAACCGCTCCACCGAAGTTTGTGCAACGTTTAATCGCCGCCCGGGCAACGCTGGCGAAGCAGCGGTGGTCCAGCGTTCAAGATTTCTGCGTTGGCCTAGCGGACCCAAGCGTCCACGAACTTGCGTCTAGCGGTGCCAAACTTTGACTGGGCGTTGGTGGAGCGGGGGTGAACTTTGCCGGGGCGGAAAATTGCCCCCTCCTCACCGCTCGCAATATTTTATGCAGCTCAAAACTTTCGGAGCGGTAGGAGGGCCCCTTGAGAAACATCAGCGGTGGCCGAGCGTATACGGCGTTGCTTTAACGGGGGCCAACTTTTGTTAAACGGTGGTGAACGGTTACAAGCGGTGATGAATTTTTTTCACCGCTCCAGGAACGCTCCAGCAAAGTTCGGGCGGTGTGACCGGGGCCTTAACAACAAGAAGGAGAAATACTCGATGAAGATGTCTATATCTCAGTGACGTTCACTTGATAACTTCTTGCAACGGTCTATCATTTTGCAATTAAACGGGCTTTTATTTCATACTTGGCACTGGTCTTCCACATGCATTAAATCATTTACAACAGGAAATTAAACTGAACAGGGTGTGATTTTCATTGATGGTGTGCGACAATAAATTCCTCATTTCGAGACAGTTCTGTTCGTGCACTGCCAAAAGATACTCCACTCATAACCACAGAAATTAGAATAAGAATAAAGTTGAAAAGGTCGATGTATGCAATAGCCCTGACATTCACTTCGATAAAAACGTAATAATCCTGCAGCCGTGTCTGTACAACAATTGAAAGGAAGAAACAAATCAAGCACTTGGAGTTGTTCAGTCTCGGATCCTTTACCACCACCATACCAAAAGGTGTAAAAAAAAAAAGAAAAAAGAAAAAAGAAAAAATAATAATAATCATAATAAAATAACAATAAATAAAACCAAAAACAGTATAAGACAGTAGTGAGACCAGATATGTAGTATATATATAGTAGACAGATGTATGACAGTATAAGACAGTAGCGAGAGCAGCTGTGATGTATGGATTGGAGACCGTACCCTTAATGAAGAGACAGGAGGCGGAGTTGGAGGTGGCGGAGTTGAGGATGTTAAGGTTTGCGATGGGAGGTTGGACAGGATAAGGAACGAGCACATCAGAGGGACAGCACATGTGGAGAGCTTGGGAATGAAGCTAAGAGAGATGAGACTGAGATGGTACGGGCACATCCTGAGAAGAGATGCAGAGCATGTGGGAAGGAGAATGTTGAGGATGGAGCTGCCAGGCAAACGAAAACGAGGAAGGCCAAAGAGGAGATACATGGATGTGGTGAGAGAGGACATGAAAGTGGCAGGTGTGGTAGAAAAGGATGTAGAAGACAGGGAGCAATGGAGACGAAAGATCTGCTGTGGCGACCCCTGATTGGGAGCAGCCAAAAGAAGAAGAAGAAGAAGAAATAAAGCCAAAGACCGGGGAATGATATACACTCACCTTCATAGGCCACTGTAATACGTTCACCTGTACACCTACTCAATCATGTGACAGCAGTACAATGAATAAACTCGTGCAGATACAGGTCAAGATACAGGTCAAGAGCCTTCATGTTCTCATCAGACATCAGAATAGGGAACAATGTGATCTTCATGACTTTGACCATGGCATGGGTGTTGCTGCCAGATGGACTGGTCTGAGGATTTCAGAAACTGCTGACCTCCTCGGGTTTTCACACACACGACAGTCTGTAGAGTTTACGCAGAATGGTGCGAAAAACAAAAACCATCACGCGTGAACAGCAGTTTTGTGGGCAGAAAATGTCTTGCTCGTGAGGTCAGAGGAGAATAGGCAGAATGTTTCCGAGCCGACAGGAAGGCTACAGTAACTCAAATAACCATTCTTTACAACCATGGTTTACACAATTAATCACTCTGAATGTCCGTTCTTGGTTTGAGTCCTGGGTTTTGCCTGTGAAAACTGTATTTGTTGTTAAAATGGTTAAACCAACAAGATGACCAGAGGGCTGTCTATGGGGATAAAAAAAAAAAAAGCAAGCTGTGTTGAAGCCAAGGAAAGACGGGAAATCAATCGGAGCCCGTTGCACAAGAATCGGCATGACGAATACAACAGTTTGAATGTCCTGAAAAAAGACAAATACCACTGGTGTTCGAGCAAGCAGACATGGAAGAGGTCGGCCAAGGAAAACAGCAGCAGTTGAGCAGGGGTATCACAATCCACCATTCAAAGAAGACTTGAAGAACAGAAATAAAGAAATGAACCACTCATCAGAGGTAAGAATCAGACGGCCTGACTGGAATTCACAAAGAAATACAGAGATGAGACAAAAAAGCTCTGGAACCAAGATTAACCCCTACCAAAGTGATGGACAAGCCCAAGTATGGAGAAACAAAGGACCTGCTCATGTTCCAAAACATATGCTCATCAGTCAAACACGGTGGAGGTAGTGTCATGGCTTGGGCTTACATGGCTGCTTCTGGAACAGGCTCACTAATCTTTATCGACAATGGAACTCATGATGGTCACAGCAGAATGAAATCAGAAGTCGACAGAAACATTCTGTTTGCCAGATTTCAGAAAATCGCATCCAATTTAATTGGGAGGAACTTCATCAGGCAGAAATACATTGATCCAAAACACACTGCCAGCACAACAAAGGACTTCATCGGGGGGAATAGTGCAAGGTTTTAGACTGGCCAAGTCAATCACCAGACGGTCACCTAATTGAGTCGCACTTCACCTCCTGAAAAGGAGCTTGAAGAGAGAACCATGCCCCCACAAACACACACAACAACTGAAAGAAGCTGCAGTACAAGCCTGGAAAAGCATCATAATAGAAACATGCAGCACTTAGGTGATGTCAGTGGGTCAACTGGCTTGATGCAGTTATTGCAAGCAAGGGATATGCAACCAAATATTAAGCGTTATTTACTTTAATTTACATTAAAACTATGTTTTAATACTTTTGCTCACCTAAAAATTGGATGTTCCGCCACCAAAAGGTGCCACGTTCTAAGTTATTGAACACATCTAGAGGTAAATACCAGGAAATGAAAGCTGAATATTTGATCTATCGTCTCATTCACCTTGTGATCTCAAATCCAAACGTCTTCAGTGTTTGGTCTGAAGAAAAGAACTGGCCTTGCCATTCCAATAGTTTTGGAGGGGGACTGTGTAATCAGAAAAAAAATAAAACCGATATCGTTGTGCCTAACCATGCATTATTTTTACAGTCAAGAGTATGAGCCATTTTGAAGACTTTTCACTCTGCTCCTGAACAGATGCTGGTCATTTTTGTTCCTCTGCCATTTTTTGGTCAGTCGAAGAAGACGACGACGACTTTATCAGTCACATGTACGCTCAAAGCACAGTGAAATCCCTCCTCTGCATTTCACCTATCTGGAGCAGTGAACACAAACTTGCACACACATGTGAGCAATGAGCACGCACACATACCAAGAGCAGCAGGGGCGCAGATACGTTTTTTTGAACTGGGGGGGAACACAAACTTGCACACACATGTGAGCAATAAGCACGCGCACATACCAAGAGCAGCAGGGGCGCAGATAGGTTTTTTTGAACTGGGGGGGACAAAGCTGCCAGCAAACCAACCCCACCCCCACCCTCAACATGTGTTGTGCGAGGAACACTAGTTCCTCGCACAACTAGTTCCTAGGAAAACTAGTTTTAAAACTGCTAAGTTCCAACTGTTAACCATAGCGAGAGGCTGGGCTACGTGTGTGTGTGTGTAAAGTGTAAACCAGTGCATCCTGACTTTCTAACTATGCCTGTGTGTTGCGTGAGCGGCAGTCAGTCAACAACTCTTCGCAAAGTTTCCTTATGAAACAATATGCTCGCTGAAATTATGGCAGGGAACGCCAGATTAAACATTAAAACTGCCTTCTGAGCACTGTATCTACAGGCTACCACCGAAAGAAGGAGGCTACCAGAAAGGCATCTCTACTCCGTACGATTTTACTTTCACTACAACATTACTTTGAACAGACTATCAAAAAATTGCAAGGTGATATGATAAAGTAAGGCACAGTTTACTTACAGTCGTTGTTTTTTGAAAAAACGATGCCAAACCTTTTCGGTTTGGCACCCTTCATCATGCCGTGTTGGGGTCCTGAACTAGGAGCTGTCCTCGATATGCCTGTCAAACTTGTTGTGGGTAACCATAGCAACCAAGCTCGAGCTCGCAACCTGTGCAGTCTGCGCAGCTCAACCAACCGAATATCAGTCTTTGTTTTGTTTTATGTGAGTTGTTGCAACTATGTATGTACTGCTGTGCACCTCAATAAACCGAATGGTAATTAGTCTTTTGATTTTTCCGTGAGGTTTGCCTTATGCAAAGAAAGACAGCATTGACGTTTTTTCCTCCTTATAAGTGGGGGGGACCGAACGAGGTGAATTTAAATCTGGGTGGGACGAACCCCACCCGTCCCACCCTCTATCTGCGCCCGTGCAGAGCTATTCTATAGTGCCCGGGGAGCAGTTGGGGGTTAGGTGTCTTGCTCAAGGGCACTTCAGCCATGATACAGAGGGAGGGGAAAGTGCTGTTCATTCACTCAACTCCCCTCACATTTTTCCTGCTGCAATCGAACCAGCAACCCTTTGGGCCAAAAAAAAAAAAAAATCAAACCAGCACCAAATGATAGTTATATGCAAAATAAATAAATTGATAAATAAATAAATGCTGGTTTTAAATGTTTCTGCAGCAGTGAGCTGGTAAGCTCAACATCAAAGTAATGTGTCAGTCTATAACCGTGTAAAGGCAACAAAGCAATGGCAGTGGAAATGGGAACGTCAAGATCTCGGCGGGTAGTAACACAGGTGCAATTTTGGACCGAAGTGGTTTGGAAAATCCAGAGGCATAAATTAATTCTGAATGACATGTCTCTTGTTGCACCATTCCAGCATGTCAGTGGAGGAAAAAAACCCACAACATTTATTTCTGACGACAAAAGAGGCATTTGAGTGCAAACAGGAAAGAGTTAACCAACACTCAAACAAATCAGAAATACTCATGCCAGTGAACTATTGCCGCTTTTCCACTACAAACGCGGCTGAGCCGTGCCGTGCCGAGTCGAGCTGAGCGGGGCTGTTGGAGTTGCATTTCGACTACAACCGCGCTGAACCGTGCTGGCTGGAAGTGGGTGGACACACTGGGTGGAGTTAGCGAAAGTGGGTGGACGTCACGTGATGTCGTTAAGCAGCGCAAACAGTGACATCAGTGACAGTGGCGGAACAAGTCAGAGCCGGGCCGGGGGCGGGGCAAATGACCGGGCCCTTTATTAAAGCTTATCATAACATCATTTTAGGCTACAAAATGTCCGCAACTGCGGTGTTTACCAATTTCAACACTACCGGGTGCAACTATGTTATTTAGTACATCAAGTCCTTCAAACGAACATGTAACTCAGAAACAAAAAACATTAGGATACTGTACATGGCTCATAATAAAACATCAATAGCCTATACTGCGCACATTATTTGAAGGGCATACGAATGAGCGCTCAGAGGTTGCAACGCTGACAGGAAGAGTCAGAAATAAAAGGAGGGCGGTGCAAACCTCACTGAATGCACTGTGTTTACCAATTTCAGCACTACGGGGTGCAACTATGTTATTTTGTACATTAAGTCCTTCAAACGAACATGTAACTCAGAAACAAAAAAACAGGTGACATACTGTACATGGCTCATAATAAAACATCAATAGCCTACTGCGCGCATTATTTGAAGGGCATACGACGAGCCTTGCACTCCGCGAACTCGTCCACGATGCTCTGTATGTCACTGATTCAGTGATCTTTTAAGCGGTAGTCTCACGACCCGGATAGTAAACAATAAACATGGAGGACATGGAGTCGTTAGTGTTGCTGGTCTTGGTGCTGTGGCTTGTTGTCACCGACAACGCGGACAGATACTGGCAAGAGTGTATAGATGAGGCGAGGCGCATAAGGCTTCAGAAATTCTCGTAATTCGTAATTATTCTCCTTCTGGGTTTGCGGTGTTTACAGATCCCAGCGCGCTCGTGGGGCGTGTGTGGGCATGTGAGGACACTCCTCCTCACCAATCAGTGCACAGGGGAGTGTCTGCTCACGCCCCCAACCTCACTCGGCACGGCTTGGCTCGCTTCAGCCCCACTCCAAAACGGTGCGAGTTTTAGGGGCTAAACAGGGCTGAAACGAGCTGAGTCGTGCTGGTTTTTGGTAGTCGAAACGCGAGCCGTGTCGGGCTGAAGCGAGCTGAAGCGAGCTGAAAAAGGGTAGTGGAAAAGGGCCATATGTTCGAAAACAGAGCAATAACACCCATGAAATGTGCATTTGCATGAGAAATGTTTCAAAACTAAAACAAACAACAACAACAAAAAAATCTTCATATCTGATCAACAAAAACTCATGAGTCACGTGACGACCTCTCGGCTGGCTCGGCTCGCTGAACTTCGGCTGTGAGAGGACAGAGGCGCTAAGGGCGGCTGTGATAATGAGAGGCGACGACTAAGTTTCCCAGAGTGTGAAATATGAGCTCAGATCAGTCCATTAGGGAATTAATTTGCAGTTCTCAGCGGTTTGAGGGAAATCATTAGACGTACAGTAATGGGAAGGTCATGAGACATTAAGGGAATGGTCAAACAGTTAAACTGCCCTTTCCGAGTCCTTGGAATGGATCAATTATGACCAGAATATTTGGTCCTGGAGCAAATAACTTAGAGGCCTCAGGGTCTGACAGACCAATAACATGAGCTGTACAGCAACATGACAACACAGAACGATAGCAAACGGATCTCAGACAAGTGTGACACATTTCACGAGTAGAAACAAAGAGCAATTGCTCACAGCAGGGATCTGTGCAGAAGTTCAATTTATAGCTTTTTATAGCAGAGTAATTAAACTGAATCCAAAAATATTCAATATTATCCAATTCCTCAAAGAAAACGAATGACTTGGTGACAGGGCAATTTCTCAGGATTATTCTCTTCTTGAGTTCAAAGACAAAAAAATATGTATATGTAATATCAGATGTTTGATTTATTTATCCCAGATCATTACGAAGACTTTAACCAACACTACACATTTAACTGACCCGCTAATCAAGTCTAACAGGACGCTAAAGCAATGGCACTATCTGTATCTATATCGTGCTACAAATGTCCAGATCTCTATCTGTATTCATATGTGCGTGTGGCCTAAACTGGCAGCTCTTTTTTTTTTTTTAATAAATACCCTGCTGGGGCGGCACGGTGGTGTAGTGGTTAGCGCTGTCGCCTCACAGTAAGAAGGTCCGGGTTCGAGCCCCGTGGCCGGCGAGGGCCTTTCTGTGAGGAGTTTGCATGTTCTCCCCGTGTCCGTGTGGGTTTCCTCCGGGTGCTCTGGTTTCCCCCACAGTCCAAAGACATGCAGGTTAGGTTAACTGGTGACTCTAAATAGACCGTAGATGTGGATGTGAGTGTGAATGGTTGTCTGTGTCTATTGGCCCTTTTCCACTACCCTTTTTCGGCTCACTTCAGCCCGACACGGCTCGCGTTTCGACTACCTCAGAGCAGCACGACTCAGCTCGCTTCAGCCTTACTCAGCACCCAAAACTCGCACGGTTTTGGAGTGGGGCTGAAGCGAGCCAAACCGAGCCGAGTGGGGCTAGGGGCGTGAGGAGACACTCCCCTGTGCACTGATTGGTGAGGAGGAGTGTCCTCACATGCCCACACACGCCCCGCGAGCACGCTGGGATCTGTAAACACCGTAAACCCGGAAGAAGAAGAATTACGAATTACGAGAATTATGAAGCCTTATGCGCCTCGCCTCATCTATACGCTCTTGCCAGTATCTGTTGGCGTTGTCGGTGACAACAAGCCACAGCACCAAGACCAGCAACACTAACGACTCCATGTTTATTGTTTACTATCCGGGTCGTGAGACTACCGCTTAAAAGCTCACTGATGTCACTGTTTGCGCCGCCTAACGACATCACGTGACGTCCACCCACTTTCGCTAACTCCACCCAATGTGTCCACCCACTTCCAGCCGGCACGGTTCAGCGCGGTTGTAGTCGAAATGCAACTCCAACAGCCCCACTCAGCTCAACTCAGCCCAACTCAGCCGCGTTGGTAGTGGAAAAGCAGCATATGTGTCAGCCCTGTGATGACCTGGCGACTTGTCCAGGGTGTACCCCACCTTTCGCCCGTAGTCAGCTGGGATAGGCTCCAGCTTGCCTGCGACCCTGTAGAACAGGATAAAGCGGCTACAGATAATGAGATGAGATGAGAAATACCCTGCTACTATGCCCCCTGAAAACAGTGGGGGGGGGACCCCACAAAGGTACAATTCTGCGAGATTGTTTTCATGTCATTTGCACAGTTATTTTAACTGTTTCTATTTCCCAACGTCAACAACCGAGTAGCCATTTTAATAAATAATCCTGTGACCCTGAGCAGGCAGATGTGGGTGCTGTAAACACATCTTTCTTTGTCCACAAGCTTTATGCAACGATTTTCTCATGCTCCATGGGATCCCTGTCCTGATGCAACATGATGCACATGTCTGATCAGTGACTGATAATAGACTTCAGGAAACACAACAAACCATCAGCCTCTCCTCATTAATAACGTGTGTGTGTGGAAACAGTGAACTCATTCAAACTTCTGGGCATCCACATCACAGACAACATAACATGGTCACTAAACACACAGGCAACTGTAAAGAAAGCTCAACAACGTCTTCACTTCCTGAGAGTACTCAGGAAAAACGATCTGTGTCAGAAGCTGTTGGTGTCTTTCTACAGGTCAACAACAGAAAGCATCCTGACGTGGGGTGCTCTGCTGCCGATAAGAAAGCTCTGGAGAGAATCATAAAGACAGCAGAGAAAATCATCGGCTGCCCCCTTCCCTCTCTGTCAGACATCGCACACTCGTATTCTCTCCAGAGCACGAACTATCATCAAGGACAATTCTCACCCAGGTCACCATCTGTTTGAACTGTTGCCCTCTGGCAGGCGTTATAGGTTCATCAAATCCAGAACCACTAGATTCATAAACAGTTTCTTCCCATATGCCATAACATACCTAAACAGACAGAAATGACAACTGCCTAAGCCACCCTCTCACTTATCAACTCTTCATGTTGTACTTTTTATTCTTGGTTGCATTCTGTATAGATGATGTTCTTGTTTTTCATGTTTTATTGTTCTATTTATTTTATTATTTATTGACGGTATTGAGTACCGAGTTGAAGTGGCAGCATAATTTCGTTGTACTTGACGTATAATGACAATAAAGGCATTGAATTGAATTGAATGTCTAGACTCAAGCAGATGCCCTGAACACCTTCATGGCAAGTCGTTTATTTATTCATTCATAAATAAATAGCAAAAAATGTATACGCCCGCTCAAGACTGCTGTCTGTCCTGGCTCCCCGTTGGTGCAATGACCTTCCCATCGAGGTCAGAACTGCGGACTCCCTGACCGTCCTCAAGTGCAGACTGAAGACCCACCTCTTCAGGCTGCACCTCTACCCTGCATCCCTTCTTCTATGCCCCGACACCCCATCTGGGGTATAGGCCGTTGACAAGGGATCTCCAGAGGCCCCGGTCCTGTGCTTTTCCTTCTATCGGAGTCCAGGTGTACCCCAGCCTACTGATGTGTGTCTGGAGATCTCTTCGCCAGGTGTTCTTTGGCTGACCTCTTCTCCTCTTCCCTGCCCAGTGTGTAATCACATAGCGGTCTTCACCAACCCAGGCTGTGTATTGCCCCGCCTGGTCATGATGATTAGTGTCCGCCGTTGGAATTTTCTGTTTCTCTATTGAGTTGTACTTTGTCAGCTCATTTGTATGGTTGGCTTGTTTTGTTTTCCTTGGCTTCTGCTGACTGTTACTTCAACAGAATATTACGCTCGGCATTATTCTGTCATTTGTACATTTAGCACTAGAACTTTCTTGTCTACAAGTTCAGCACTTCTTGTACCGGACTTTTGCACTTGTTGTACATCGCTCTGGATAACAGCGTCTGCTAAGTGCCTCTAATGTAATGCGTAAAAACTATTTGTATTTGCATTCATTTAGAACACATTATCTGTTCAATCCAAATAATGTATTCAGTTATATCCCTCTCTGTCCCCAAGTTGGAGACGCAAGCCAAATCAAAAAAAGTGTGAAAAAATGTAGGAGTTCGGTTGATACTCTTTCAACTCAATGTCTAAAATGCACAATTTGTCTCACAGCTATACATTTTTGAAAAATCCTTAAAAGCCTAAGCAATCATAGCAACATGAGCAGCCATTGTAATAGTGTGAGCCTGTGCGAATCATGGCTTCAGCTCAGAATGTCTCTTGCTCTCGAAGCGAGGCTAAGGAAGCAGAATGGCTTCGTTCGATGAGGAACTCGAGCAAAGAAATGTGGAAAAATACCTGCCACACAATGTCCGAGGACCTGCCAGGCAATCGCTTAACAACTCGTTAAAGCAAATCAGGGATGTTCATCAGTGCCACATTAAAATCAACGCTTGGCTCGCTTACCCGAAGAGAGCAATGCGAACAAACCAATACTCATTAAAGACGTGCTGCTGTGTCTCACACGCCACTGACCATTCGTTTCTCGAGTGGAAACCTGAAGTTCTTGGTCAATTGGAAAGCTCGTACTGATGAAGCAAGACGAGGCAGAGTTGGTGGTTCAAGTATGGATCGGCACAATGACTTTGCAGCTGGATATGCAAGCGCTGGCGAAATAAAGAAGCTCTTACTGACAGTGACTGTGCGGGGGCTGAGTTTAAGCCAGAAGAAGGTCGAATTAGTTCTAAACCATTCAGATTGCCACCTACTGACTGCCAGACTAGTACTACTTCCAGAGTGAGAGCACATGGAAAAATGAAGAATGTCATACGTGGTAAAGAGCCTCTCATGACAGAGCGAATCCTCCAGATCTCAGCAGGACTCCCTTCATCTCCTTTCCTCTTTGCACCACAGGCAACAGTTCAAGCCCCAAGTCTTATCTTACCAATGTGATTCCATGCATTTCTAATCCCTAAATTATCTAGACACATTTGTATTCGGAAAAAAAACTAAAGCAGATCGGCTTTCGGTCTCAGGGTGCAATACCTGCTTTCTTGAAGCTCCTCAAAGGCATTTGACATCGAGAGCTTTTTGACAGTAGTATTACCACTGCAGTGATGTAATCTATGTTCAGGGCTTGCCACAATGGAGCAAGTAAAAATACAAAACTTGCCTGTAGTTTGTTTGGTGTGGATATGAAGCAACTGCTACTACTGTCGCTTGCAGGCATGGCCTGTCCAGCATATTTTTAATTCTGGTAACAAAGAGTAGTAGTAGCTAGATTATAGTTACCAAAGCTAACCAGTTGAACACAAATGAAACGACCGTCAATGACTGCGTCGCTCACTCCGGCCCCGTCTAGTCCAGAAGGAACGATCTCAAGTGGGCCACCTTGTACAATAGATGTTGCAAGCTATATACAAAAGCTATATAGACCCTAGGAATACCGACCTATTTGCCAGAAAGAATCCAAAACGGCGAGGAATTGCCTGAGAAGAAGCAATGTTTGTTAAACTGCTCATTAAGGCTTAATTAGTCCATAACTTCATTAATAATTATAATGAAGCAAATCTGGGTAGAAGTTATATGCACCCTAGATACCCCTACCTTCATGCCAGAAAGAATCAAAATCAGTGAAGAATTCAGGGAGAAGAAGTGATGTGTGTGGAAACTTCTCGTTAGGGCTTAATTACCCCATATCTTCATTATTACTTGCAATTATGCAAATGTGGGCAGAAATTATATGCACCCCAGGCAGACCTACCTTCCTGCCAAAAAGAATAAAAATCCGTGAAGAACTGAGAGAGAAGAAGCGATTTTCGTGAAGTTTGGATGACGCCAGACAGACAATACATGATGGCATAAGCTCATCGGGCTGTCGGCCGGATGAGCTAATTACGCACGAACCAGTGTGATAAACGGTGCTTTGATTGTTGGCTTTGTACTAGGTTAACTGGCAGATTCGTAAATTACCTTCACCAAAGGCACCGTTGAGCTCTGCTACTTCCTCAAAAGCTTCATTTTAATTTCTAATCCTTATGTGGAGATTTACTGAGAGATTGTATAGAACAGGATAAAATGAAACGGAGACATTTTTGCGTATCAGAGCAGGAATTGGGAATTAATTGCAGGAACAAACCAAAGGTGTCATTGGGGAACTGAAGAAAGTCGAGACTATACCTGCCACAGGATTGGTCTGAGGAATCGGGTACGAATCAAATTCCTCAAATGAATCAAGTGCCAGACTTAATTTGCATAAAATTGAGAAAATGTCACTCGTCACACTCACTTTTTCACTTGCCACTCACACTGAAATCATGGCTGTGTGTTATGAATGTACATACAAAAAAATAAATAAATAAACGGTTGTCTGCCAGTTTGCCACTTGCTAGTGTGAGCGTTGGTAAGCTTAAGAAGTCATTTCACTGGACAATGGCATTTGCATCAGATTCAGGTTATTTGGATGAAATGTTTTCAAAATCACGTTAACTACTTCAGGTCGTTCAGAAATAGGCCGACAATCTTGCAGGATTTTCCTCCGTGTAGGGAGTTGATAAGGGCTATTAATTACATGAGTGTGGAGGGACAAGAGGGAGATGCGCATTCACCCAGCAGGTCACAGAGCTGAGTCTGAGCCCCCATTAATGTCCGTTACCTCCCCATATCATCATAACTCCTGAACCTTGGCAATTCCTACAGCTTGATATGTATGCCTGACAAAGCTGTTACACGTCACCTCCAAACTTCCCAAGCCCACAGTACAGTCTTGCAGAAAAAAGGGTTCAGTTTACTGGGCATATACAACCCCAAATCAGAAAAAGTTGGGACAGTATGGAAAATGCAAACACAAAAATGAAAGCAGTGATTTTTACATTTACTTTGACCTTGTATTTCATTCTACGCAGTATGAGCCCAAGATATTTCAAGGTTTTTTTTTTTTTCTGGTCAACGTCATTTAATTTGTTAACACGCATCCTTTCCTGCATTTCAGGCCTGTAACACATCCCCAAAAAATGGGGACAATTTCAGGCTAGTAATCAGGTAAGACAATTAAATAAATGATATGAGTTGAAGCAGGTGGTGTCAAGAGGTGACTGCAATCATGATTTGGTACAAAATCAGTATCCAGGAAAGGCCTAGTGTTTGAGGAACAAAGATGGGCAGAGGATCTCCAGTTTGTCAACAAATGCATGAGAAAATTATTGAAAACGTTTTCAAACAATGTTCCTCAAAGAAAGATATGAAGGGATTTGGATATATTACTCTCTATGGTGCACATCATTATTAAATAATTCAAGGAATCTCCGTGCATAAAGGGCAAGGGCACAAGCCAAAGCTGAACACCCGTGATCGCCGATCCCTCAGACAGCACTGCATCAAGAACTGTCATTCATCTCGAACTGATACAAGCACATGGGCTTGGGATTACTTTGGCAAACCTTTGTGAAGCTTGACAACAGAGTTACATCCACAAATGCCAGTTAAAACTTTACTGTGCAAAAAGGAAGCCTTATGTTAACTGTGTCCAGAAGCGCCGCCAACTTCTCTGGGCTCTGAGGTATCTGGGATGGACCATCACACAGTGGAAACGTGTACTGTGGTCAGATAAATCAGTATTCCAGGTCTTTTTTGAAAGCCATGTGCTGTGGACCAAAGATGAAGAGGACCATCCAGACTGTTCCCAGCAACAAGTCCCAAAGCCAGGGTCTATCATGGTATGCGGTTGTGTCAGTGCCCTTGGCAAAGGTAACTTACACTTCTGTGATGGCGGCATTAATGCAGAAAAGTACATTGAGATTTTGGAGCGACAGATGCTGCCTTCAGGATGACATGTTTTCCAGAGAGATTTCAACTCGACAATGCAAAACCATATTCTGCTCACATTCCAAAGGCAGGGCTGTGGAAGAAGAGGGTGCCTGTCGCCTCTGTCCCCAATAGAGAATGTATAAAATGACAAAGATGACAATGCCGACCCCATACTGTTGCATACCTGAAGACCTGTTTGCAAGAAGAACGGGACAAAATAACACCTGAAACACTTGGTGTCTTCAGTCCCTAAAAATCTTTTGTGTGTTATGAGTAGGAATGACAACATTATAAAGTGGTAAATGTTTGACCGTCCCAACTTTTTTTGAAATGTGTTGCGAGGATCAGAATTGAAATGTATTTCCAAAAAAATAAATAAATAAAATTCATGACGTGAAACATCAAATCATGTGGTGATGTATTGTTCTGAGTGCAATGCAGGTCCAGGATTATTTACAAATCATTATTTTCAGATTTAATTTCAACATACCGTCCCAATTTTCTTCTGATTTGGGGTTGGACTTCAGTAATAATGCACACAGAGTGTATAATGCTGCTTCTCAGAGAAGACAAAAAAAAAAAAATGTGAAAGCCAGTTTCGAACACGACGACTCGGGTAAGAGCAGAGGTAGGGCGCTCTGTATTTATCTCAACAATGACGGGTGCACTAACCACACTGCAGTCAGGAGCTATTATTCTCCAGATCTGAAATATCCACTGCTTAAATGTAGGCTGTTTTATCCGCCTTAGGAGTTTTCTGTTATCATCACGGCTGTATACTTTCCTCCGTAAGCTGAGGCGAAGCAAAAGCTAGCGCGGCTGCGTACAGCCATTGGTAAATAAGAGGATGCTCACTCTGATAGTGCCTTCATTGTTGCTGGGGATTTTAACCAGGTCAACATATGATGGGTGCTCCAAAAATCTTATCAGCATGTGCAGTACCCTACCAGGGACTCAAACACGCTGGATCAAGTGTACACAAATGTCAAAGACTCATCCTGGGCTGTTGCCACCCGACCCCTGAGGCAATCTGATCATCTTTCACCGTTTTTGACACCAGACAGATATCGTCATGCAGACCTCTCGTCAACGCAACCAAATCTGCAATAAAGACAGCCAAAATATGGCCAGAGGAAGCCACCTTACACCTCCAGGACTGCTTTGATCAGACCCACTGGGACCTGTTTCACAACAGGCTACCCATTACACAGAGGTGGACCGAGAGGAATATACAGCCACTGTGCTTTTCTACATCAGTATCTGTATGGGTAACATCACAGTAAACAAGAAAATAAGATACTGCCAAACCAGAAACCATGGATGTACAGAGGTACAAAATCTCTTAAAAGCATGCAATAAAGCTTTCAAACTTGGTGACACTACAGCATATAGGTGTCACCAGGTACAAACCTGAAGAAAGGCATATTAAAAAAAAAAAAAAGACCAGACGCATCCAAAGACAACATGAAGACCAACAGTGTTGACACTCAGAGCATGGAGAAAGACATCAGGGCCATCACTGACTACCAGAGCAACCCTGTCTGCCTCCACAGCGGTGTCACACCATCCAACAGCTGCTTTGCTCACATTCAGTGCGTTTACATGCACATAGAGAGAATCGAATTTCTGCCGTTGCTCGACTGAAATCGAAGTTCAAAATGCCATGTATACACCTTAATTCGGCTGAAATTGAACCGAACTTGATTTCTCGGAATCGAGCTACACGACCTAGATTATGCGATTTCTGCCGAGCTACTTAGTGCATGTAAACCCTATTGAGCTACGTAGTCGAGCTACTTACTTCAGCACTGCCCCTTCCGGAAGTGACGAGTGACGAGACCACAAGGGAAACACAACAGCCTCGGTCGGCATGACAACGAATCATGACAACGGCATGAATCTTTTCTTTTTGTGGCATTGTTTGCACTGTTAAAATTTAGCTCACTTACTGTATCACCAAATACATCTGTACAGCTGTTGCATAGCTGTGAATTGTGTCCATAAACAAGTCATTGTATTTGTGTGTGTGTATATACACACACAAATATATGTCCAACATCTGAAGAATGTCAATAAAAACAAAACAATTGAACTTTTTGTGTGTTTATTAAGACATAAGTTCAATTGTAAGCAAAAAAAATATTTTTTGTAAGCAAAAAATGGACTTTAGAAAAATATTATTGTGCAAAATAAGTTGTCTTACAAAACAGCGGTCTGCGCCGGACAGTTTGTAGCCATACAGTCTGTTAGAGCAAGCCTAACAGCTTGAACACGGAACTGCCAGTGTTGCCAGATTGGGGGGTTTTAAGTGCATTTTAGCAGATTTGAACATGTTTTGGGCTGGAATACGTCAGCAGTATCTGGCAACACTATAGCTCTTCTTCATGACGACAACCAGAAGTGTACCAACACGATGGGGCGTGTAGCGCCACGTGTGGCTCGGGTGCACAATGCACCTTGCACAATAGCCCGATTTCACTTGTGCATGTAGGATTGGATTTCTCTGGCACCCCTGCTGGGACCCTTTGCTCGATTACCGACAGTAGCTCGATTTGGACGTGCATGTAAACGTACTGATTGAAATCAGCAACAATGTGACAAGAGCAAGAATCCGAGCCTCAGAAGATGAACTGGGACTCACATTAAGCACACATGATGTATAGCACATGTAGCAAAGCGTCCATCTATGAAAAGATGCAGACCTGGAAAATGCTCTAGGATAGACACTTAAAGACTGTGCTGAACAGCTAGCTGTCATCTTCGCAAAATACCTTAAACCTATCTCCATCTCAGGCAACGCTCCCAAGTGCCTGAAGTCAGCCATCATAGTGCCAGTGCTGAAAAGTACAAACAGCAATGTGAACGACTATCATACAGTTGCCCTGACACCAACAGTAATGACGTGCTTTGCAAGGTTGGTCCTCTCCCACATCAAAGCCATCATCCCTACCTCACTGGACTCACACCAGTTTGCTTACAGAGCTCTCCAGCTCTTCACACTGTCCTGACTCACCTGGACAGACGAGGCACATACAGTACACGAGGATGCTATTTGTAGACGACATCTCTGCTTTCAATACCGTCCTCCCCAGCAAGCTCACCTCCAAACTCCTTCAGCTCGGCCTCAGGTCATCTCTTTACACCTGGATCCTGAATTTCCTGTCAGTGTGACCTCAGGTGGTAAGACCGGGCCCACACCTATCCTCCGCTATAACTCAGAGTACTGGCACACCACAAGGATGTGTACCAAGTCCCATCCTCTTTTCCCTCTTCACAAGCAACCGTATTCCTGCATTCGGCACCAACACCATCTTTAAGTTTGCAGATGACACAACGGTGATCGGGCTGATCTCCAACAGTGATTAAATCAGCCTGGAGGCTGATTTAATCACTGTTGGAGATCAGCCCGACAGAGGTGGAGAGGTGGAGCAGAGGTGGAGAACCTGGTGAGTTGGTGCTCAGAAAAATCTGTCCCTTCATACAGCAAAGCCACTCACCAACTTTTAAAGGTTACAAGATGACAAGTACGCGTCAACCTTCATCAACGGAGACAGAGTGGACACAGTGCCCACCTTCAGGTTTCTGGGCATACGCACCTCAGAGGACCTCACAGTCCAGAAAACACACTGATGGTTGTAATTATTGCAGACGTTAAAGAACGCCCGTCTGCCCCAACAGATGCTGATGACTTTCTACCGCTGCACCACAGAGAGCGTCTTAACATACTGCATCTCTGTGTGGTATCTCAGCTGCACAGCAGCTGATAGGAAAGCTCTTCAGCGGGTCATCTCCAGCGCACAGGAGATCGTTGGGATAGAGCTCCCAGCCCTGGAGGACATCTACAGCTCATGCTGCCTCAGAAAACTAAACATCTGTATGGATCCGCACACCCATGCCATCATTGGTTTGAACTCCTTCCATCTGGCAGATGTTATAAGGACTTCTATGACTGCACCGCCAGACTGAGAAATTGCTTTTTCCCCAAAGCTGTAATGGTTCTGAATCAGTAGACCAAATAACCCCCATAATCTGTCCAAGTGCCTCCAGAATTGTCTGGTACAACCGACTTCACGTACAAGTACACATGCATACTGCACTAAGCCACCAAACAAGCTAGATGGTACACACAGGGGTCCACTCTTATCCATTTTGTGTTCCTGTCTCGATATGATGTTCAGTATCTGTACCTACAACACAGTAGCACATGCTGTAATTAATATCCTCAGTGTACTGGGACGAATACATTCAGCCACACTGTGGGTTTTTTTGAAGACCATGTTTTTCTGTACTGTTTTGGTTTTGTTGCTGCATTTTTTTTGCACATCTGAGCTATTTGCACTACTACCTACTGACACATACACTCTGTTACTTTATTGCGAGTTACTGCTATAATTAACAGTTATCCCATGAAACTGAGTCGCATATGAGCTGATGGCCGACCAGGCGCGGAGCACCCGGTCGGCTATAAGCCATGTACGATGAGATTGAGTGGAATAATTGTTTTATTCTGTCCACATTCACAAAATAATTTCCACTTCATATGTAAACTGACAGGCGGCACGGTGGTGTAGTGGTTAGCGCCGTCGCCTCACAACAAGAAGGTCCTGGGTTCGAGCCCCGTGGCCGGCGAGGGCCTTTCTGTGTGGAGTTTGCATTTTCTCCCCGTGGGTTTCCCCCACAGTCCAAAGACATGCAGGTTAGGTTAACTGGTGACTCTAAATTGACCGTAGGTGTGAATGTGAGTGTGAATGGTTGTCTGTGTCTATGTGTCAGCCCTGTGATGACCTGGTGACTTGTCCAGGGTGTACCCCGCCTTTCGCCCGTAGTCAGCTGGGATAGGCTCCAGCTTGCCTGCGACCCTGTAGAACAGGATAAAGCGGCTAGAGATGATGAGATGAGATGTAAACTGACAGCAGCAATTTGTGAAAAATGCAAAAATAATAATTCTTGAAAAATAAAAAGATGCATTATCATCATCAAATGCATGCATTCCATAGTTTGTCGCTGCTTTTTTTTTGTATTTTTTGGAGTTTTGTTTTCGAGTAGAGTTTTTATTACGTCCTCGGTTGGTTCAGCAACACGCGCCGCCATTTTGTTTTTCTCTCCTCACGGTATATGAGCTGATAGCCTAGTAGTAGCGTAGCCAATCAGAGTGTACGGCTGCTCACATCCAGTGAATGTGGATAGAATAATTGTTCTATTTTACCAGATCTATGTTTTTAGTGTCCGGTACAGAACTTGTAAACTTGATCTTGTACTCATGCAATGACGACAAAGATATTCTATCCTATTCTTTTCCAAGAGTCAAGGCTTCTTCTGAGAAGATACCGACTTTCCTATAAGTTAAACTTGTCTTCTGGAGAATAAATTTGACAAGAAGGCAAAGTCAAAGGGCCAAAATGTACAGATGTTGAGTCTTGGGATGGGAGGTAAAAGGCATCATTTTGCAACTGGAGCTCAGACTGGATAACGAAGAGGAAAAATGGTGGCCGAGTTGCCAGTGTAACATGGTAACCGAGTGGAACCACGAGTAGAGATGACTGGTTACTCAATCTTGTTAACCGTAAGCACGTGTCAGGGCCGCGTTAACCCTTGCCGAGGCCCTGGGCAGACACCCCCCCGAGGCCCCACCCCCGCCTGTTGTCAACTGCGCTCAGCAAATTCACCCCCTCAGACGTGCCTGTCTAACTAGACACAGAAACTTAAATAATGACAGTGGCACAATTAGAAATACTATTGAAAGATAAAACTTTATCATCACCATCAGTTTTTCCCTCCATGGCCGTACTTGGCCTTAGGGCACCGTCTATGGGCTATAGGGATAGACAAAGTCCCAATAGACGGTTGAGTTTTGCTTTGTCCATTAACGTTCTCCGAGCTTGAGAGACATCGATGCCTAATAGTGATTCCACATTCGACCAGATCTTCTTTGGTGTTCTGTTGTCGAACAGAACTCGTTTTTGAAATGCGCTGTTTTCCAACCGGCAGACATGTCCCAAATACTTAAGATACTGAGCATAGTAAAAGTCTCTTATTGAACAGGAGTTCGTGATTTCTCTCAATCTCTCATTTGAGATTCTGAACGACCAGTCAAGTTCTCCTTCCACTTGGGTAGCAGGGTCAACTCCCTTTTTCCGTTTGGATCGAGAAGGTGCGTTTTTTCTAGAATATCCCCCAGTGATCATCTTTCTGAGAAAGCCATTCCAAATGGTATCGATTTTTTGGAGTTCAGTTGCAGACAGCTCATAGGTTTGTATACCATATAGCAACCGCGACCTAACACATGCATTCAGGATTTTCATACGTGTACTGATATATATTTCCTTGTCGGTCAAACACTGCTTCAACTCATCCCATTTCTGGAATGCGGAGGCAATTCGAGAATGCAAAGCAACAGCTGATTTCTCAGTGTTTGTAATTAGATGACCCAGATATTTGAATTCCCGAACGGTGTTGTTATATCCATCAACACCTATTTAATCGAGAAAAAGCAATGGTGAAATAGGCAACTGCATGGTGAAAAAATCCATCAGACATCACGGTTAACAAGTCTGGTTAACTAAAGTTTCGCCTCAAGAAGCCTTTGAATGAGTGAGTCAATGAACAACATGTCAAGAACATAACCTCGGCCTACAACAGTTTCTTTAGTATTCAGGACAAGAACATTCATTTGGTATATAACCGTTCGTTTTCATTTTGGAATCCAGGCGACTTTTAACTCGTGAAAACAAAGAGCGATAACAAAGAAAGAAAAATATCTTGCTTCTCAGAAATAAATCTCAAAATGTTAGGCCATGTGAAACATTTCATCCTTTCACACACGTAATGTCCCAAACAGCAGTGGCACACAGCTTTGCGCATTCAGTTTGACAGCCATGGGTCAACTTACAAGGGCACTTTCCTACTTTTCTGGAAAGCGAAGCCATTAATTAACTCATTGAACTCAAGCTGGCGTAGCGTGTGAAGACATGGTGGACAGTGATCATATTGACAATGACGGGTGATTTATGCGACGGGACAAGGTGGGCTTCCTTACGGGTGGCGAAATGCATCCAAAATTTTATCAATATGATCAAAACTTCTGAAAATATCGTTTCATATTTTCCGATCTCGCTACCTCCGAGGCCCCCTAGTGGCCGAGGCCCTGGGCAGCTGCCCATGAAGCCCATTAGGATAACGCGTCCTTGGCACGTGTAGCTTTAGTCATTTGTCAGAAGTAGTACGAACTCCTTCACACAGCAATGGTGGCAGCTGGAACGGTAACACAGAAGCAGTTCGTTATTACCTTCGTCATCATCCGTGGTGCTACTGATGAGCGTTAAAGACAGCCCCAGTGAAGCACATCTCTTCCAGGACTTCGGCCGGGCAGAATCCATACATCGGCATGAAGCAAATTACAATATAGATCTCCTCGTGTTCAATAGCGTCCTATACTAAAGAGTCCATACCACACCATCAAGTTCAGCCTCTTTAATTACAAAGCCTTAATGTTGCCTAATGAGGAAAATTGTTTAGGCCAAGAATGAAAACAGGTCTAGACTGAGAGAAGGCAAATTGGACAACTTATTTCAAGCAAGAGTCTGCGTGCATCAGTGGCTTTTACAACGTGCCACAACTCTGTAGATCAGGAATACTGACGGAAAACATCGATTTCTCAAAACCAGGAGTTCAACTGGTGTTAAGAGATTAAATACATTCTGAATTAAAGCAAATATTCCACTGTGTGTTTAAAGCAAAATTCAGAAACGCGGTTATTGACGGTTCTTACTCAGATAACAGTAGGATCTCACGTTGAAAATTTGAGGTTGTTTTTCAAATATAAAAGCACTTCGGAAGCCTCTATAACCCCTCAAACAGGTACCAACGGCACTAAATTAACTTCATTTCACTGGAAGTGATTACTTGTCAATTTATGACAAAGCTCCTGTCCTTTCCTTGTGAAAAGTTCCAGAAATGTTAAAGTTTTTCCCCAGTTAGTTTTCCAGACGTTTAATGTTCTGCTTTCTTCCTAATTTTACATTAACTGGAACATTAAAGAGTCTGTCTTAGTGCAGCGAATAAAGGGCTGTCTGAAGACAACGGATTAAAGCCGTGGTGTCTGATTACTTACTTTTAGAAGTGAAAAGGGAGAAAACTGTATTTGAAGATTACGAGCATTTAAATATTCCACTGCGACTCCACACAAAAGACACTATGATTATTTATCATTTAAATTCAATACAGAGCAAATAAAATATAAAAATAATAAATGTGACCATGAAATATACAGTGCCAGTCAAAAGTTTGGACACACCTTCAAATTCAGTGGTTTTTCTTTATTTTTATTCATTAAAAGTCACGCCATGTCGTAAAGTAATGATGGATGTTGTTTCTCTTTACTTAGCTGAGCGCTTCTTGACATAATATGGATTGCTACAGTTGTGGAATAGGGCTATTTACTGTATTTTTTTTTTTGTTTACTGTTTGATAGCATGTTAGCCGTTAACATATTAGTCTTAGGCCCTGTCCACACGGCAACGGATTCAGGTGAATCCGATAAAATTGTTTATCGTTTCGGCCTGGCGTCCACACGGCACCGGCATTTTGGGTGCCCCAAAACGAAATCTTTTGAGAACGGGTTCCAGAGTGGAAAGATCTGGCAACGGCGCCGTTGCGAAGTCGTCTGGATGAGTAGAACGGATTTGTTTACGATGACGTCACAACCACACGTGCTTCACGCCGGGTAGAAGTGTAACGAACTCGATGCGAGTTGTCAACAAATCCTATAACTTGGTTCATGAAACGCGCTTACAAAATATTTTCGCTGTGAATATTTATTGTGTAATGGTGCAAAGTGAGAGAGAGAGAGAGAGAGAGAATAGCCCTTAGGCAGAGTCAATCCCGCCAGCAAAAATAGGGAAAAAAAGAAACGATCTCACCTCTTCAGATGTTGGTTTAAGTCCTACAATACATTCCTCAAAAAGGGCGTAGAAGAACAAATTAATCCATCAACGTGTAGCATTCAATTTATTCCGGACCATTAAAGACGCCGCCTTCCGCGTAGAATCATACGTCATCCTCGCCGCCATATTGGATGGGTCAAAGCGGAGAATAAAGATGCCTCATTCATGTGCTGCGTTCAACTGTACCAACAGGTTTACCGTCCAAACGAGATCACATGGGATTACCTTTCACAGGTGAGACTGGAAAAATACTTTTCATTGTATTTGGTCATTATAACGTAATTTTACGAATAGATTTTTCTGACTTTGTGGCTAATATGAAGTCTCGCGCATAATAGTTTATGTGCATGCGTCCTTACTTCTTCTATTGTTCTGGTGTCTCCGAAGGGACCGTCTTACAGCGCCCCTAGAGGTGTGGCATGTGTATTGCATCGTTTTCAGCAAGCGTTGCGTTGCCATATGTACCTGATATTTTACTGATCCGTTGCCCATTTGGACGCGATATTTTTTTTAATAACATCTCGTTGCCGTTGTCGTGTGGATGTAGCCTTAGTGTGTTAGCATGCTAGCAGTTAACATGTTATCCATTAGCATGTTAACATGCTAGCTGCTAGCCTTAATGTGTTAGCATGCCCGATGTTACTGGTTTGCTGTATCGGCACAATCACCCTGTGAGCTCAGCCATTTAAAATAGAATTTCAAGTGTTAGGTCTCATGCCTTATCCAATTACTGTTGGTGACCTTCTGCTACAGCTGAGCAAGCACACTTTGCGTTTTTTTTGTGGAAATGCAGTCTAGTTTAATATTTGATCTCAAACACCTTCTTACTACCTCATGAAGCTGGTTAAGATAATGCCAATAGCGTGCAAAGCATCATCAAGGTAAACGCTGGGTACTTCGAAGAACCTAAAATATGAAACATTTGGGGTTTAACACTTTGTTGACCACATAACTCCATACATGTTCCATATGTCATGTCGTAGTTTTGGTCTTCAGTATTGTTCTCCAACGTATCTGCGAAGGTTCTCAGTCATCTAGGTCATTGTAAACCATAGGTGCTAAAGAAGGCAACTGGACTTGCTTGAAATTCTTGAAGACGTTTCACCTCTGATCTGAAAGGCTTCTTCAGTTCTGTCTGACTAGTGGGGTGTTCCAGGTATTTATCCTCTAGTGGACAAAAAGCAAACCTAGGGAGAGTTGTTGAGGTCACCTGGGTTGTTGAGTCATCCTGTAGGTGTTGGGGTCACTGGGAGCCGGGTATGAACAGTGTTAGCAGCCTAGACGAGAGACTCGAGAGTGACAAGAGAGTCATTAGGGTGATCTGTGGGTCGTTGGCTCTCTTTGCCATCATGTGAGTCATTGAAGTCAGCTGAGTCTTGTGCCCCTTTTCCACCAAAGCAGTTCCAGGGCTGGTTCGGGGCCAGTGCTTAGTTTGGAACCGGGTTTTCTGTTTCCACTGACAAAGAACTGGCTCTGGGGCCAGAAAAACCGGTTCCAGGCAAGCACCAACTCTCTGCTGGGCCAGAGGAAAGAACTGCTTACGTCAGCGGGGGTGGAGTTGTTCAGACCAACACCAATAACAAGACCGTGAAAGATCGCCATTTTTAAGCGACGAGAAGCAGCAGCTGTACAAACGCGAAGTAATTTATTATTATTATTATTATTATTATTATTGTTGTTGCTGTTGCTTCTTCCGTGTTGTTTTTGCTTCGATATTCGCGCCAACGTTTATGCAAACGTAGCGACGTAACTGACGTATACAACGACGTAACTGACATATACAGCGATGTAATGACGTGGCTTCCCTTAGCACCGCGAGCTATGGAAAAGCAAACTGGTTCTCAGCTGGCTCGCAAGTTGAACGAGTTGTGAACCAGCACCAGCCCCGAACCAGCCCTGGAACTGATTTGGTGGAAAAGGGGTATTGGTGTGGATGTGTATTCAAGTTGGAAGTCTTGGTGTGGATGTGTATTTAACTGAATACGCATCCACACCAAGACTCGGCTGACTTCAACGACTCACATGATGGCAAAGAGAGCCAACGACCCACAGATCACCCTTATGACTCTCTAGGCTGCCAACACCGTTCACACCTGGCTCCCAGTGACCCTCACACCTACAGGATGACTCAACTACCCAGGTGACCTCAACGACTCTCCCTCGGTTTGTTTTTGGTCCACTTGAGAATAAATACCTGGAACTCCCCACTAGTCAGATGGAAGTGAAGAAGCCTTTCGGATGACAGGTGAAACGTCTTCAAGGATTTCAAGCAAGTCCAGTTGCCTTCTTTAGCACCTAAAATAGAAAAAGTAGAAAATGGTCATAATATAGAAAAACCTATGAATTAGTAGATGTGTCCCAACTTCTCACTGGTACTCCATGTCTATCTGTAAACCTTTATTTATAACCTAGTGCTGGTGTAGTACCATCAAGGGTACATCTTTTGTACCTTCAATGTGTACCTTTCTTCTGGAAATGGGAATACAGTGTTCATTTAAAACTAGCAATGAAAAAAGATGCAACCTTGACTGAACTACTCCAGCATCAAGGAAAAGTACAATCTGCTACCTTTATTACTGAAAGTGTATCTGGCAGCTCGTCTATGTGTAATAATAATAATAATAATAATAATAATAATAATATCCTTCATTCTATTAAAAATAACAGTAAATAACCATTACAGATTATCAGAATTCATTATATTTCGATTCGCTGCCATACTATTAAAGTAGGAACAGTATCTTAATCCGATATAATAATTGTCCTGACCCGACAGACCATTCCAAGCAAACGCTCTGCTGACCTCTACATTTGTAACCTAATCTCCTGGACAAAACAATGACAAACAATTTATTAAAGATTATAAATTTACAAGTATATGAGCCATCAATTTGGCCATCATCCACAGTCTTTCTACTCACAACCTGTGGTAAATGTCAGTAACGACATTTGGCCAAAAAAAAAAAAAAAACTGTGTGTCTTATTATTGCTCTACATTTGACCGATCACTGGTCCAATGTAAAAACAGACAATGTTTACACTGTCTGCCTACACAGTGAGGAGGATGGTGGGGAGGGGGGGAATAAATAAATAAACACAAGCTGTTTGGAAGCGTACCGCAAGTTGGCCTCGTGGTTAGCGTGTCTGTCTCTTGATCGGGAGATTGGGAGTTCTACTCACGGTCGGGTCATACCAAAGACCATCATAAAAATGGTACCAACTGCCGTCTGGCAAGGCACGCTGTAATACAGATGCGAGTGGGGAGTCAAACTCTCGCGGTTACCAGAGGACTAGCCCCCCACTGTAACCCTAGCTATGCAACAGGCGAGAGGCCGAGGGCTACGGAAACGGAGATCGGCACCACCCTATGCGCCACATGGTGTGGGAAGGACTTGGATTTTTTTTTTTTGTTGTTGCTTGTTTGTTTGGAAGTGTTGCAAGAAAGAAGTCCTTCCTGAAAGCACCTCACAAAACGCAGCATCTGAACTTCAACAAGCGTCATTCGTGGTATCGTCATGAGACCAAAAGGAAACTTTCTGTCAAACATGAGCATATTTGGTGACTTAAACGAGATGACGTGCATACATGGAAATGTACCAGACCAACTGCTTTTAGTCCTAAACATGGTTGCATCTGCCAGATGTTGAGACTTGGCAGGAGCTTGAGCTTTCAGCAAGATGACGGCAAACGTACCTCCAAATCAACACGGAAACGTTCAAGAAACCAGACTGAAAACTGTGGTCAGATATCCGCACATAGAAACCTCTGAATATATAGGGGCTTGAACAAAGATCTCTCCAAATGTCTTCAACCTTGTTGGACAATACAGGAGGAGACCGAGAGCCGTTATTTTCTTCAGAGCATCACATAATATTGACCGTAAGGGTGCCAATAATTTCTAAACCAGGTTTGTTGTACAGGAAATTACACCAAAAAAATCACCCATTGCACGTGTTATTCTTTTTATATCTTAATGTTTATTCGTGTTCCTGAAGGGTGCCAATATTTCCAGTCTGGGAATTTAAATTTATATTACGCTTTGGAAAAAACGTGGATTAAATCCACTTGCCTTATTGCTCGAATGCACTCACTGGCCATCCTGTCATGTAAGCATACTCCTGAGTTGTACTCTGTGGCCTATATACATATATAGAGGATATTACACAGTTGCACGAAGGTATGAAGTTTAATCTTTGAGTGGTGAACATATTCACAAGTGAGTGAAGCAAACGTCTGAAAATATTTTCAACACGAAAAGATAAACTTCATATCTTTGCGCCACTGTGGAATGTTCTTTACATTTTATGGACACATCCACAAAATAAATAAATAAATAAAGAAATAAAAATACTTAAGTTAATCAAGAGAATTTTAATTTTGAACCGGTTCGACATTTTGACAATGCGTGTCAAGTCAGCGGGAAAACACTCGGAGTGACGTCGTTGGAGTGAACTATGGGGAACGATGATACATACAGGTCACTTTTTCGATGGAATAAAAACACGTGTTCTATTCCCTTCTAGCGGGTTTCATTCATTTGGTTCGATAGCATGCGATACTGTTAGCATATCGCTTATCCTAGGTGTATTACGTCGCTCTACCCAATGGAGAATCAGCGGTGAATATGGTTTACGATGTTGCACGGTTGTCAAGACGACATGTCACACGTCGGAGACGTAAAACTTCTGCGCTAGCGAGCGACCGTCCGTGACAATTCGTAGACAAGCATGGCTGCCAGGTTTGCTTCGTTAAATACGGAAGATTTTGAGAGAATTTTGAAAGAGAAAGATGCGTTGAACACCCGAAAGGAATGTGTATGTATTATTATAATAACAACGGCTTTCTTTCATGGTATATCAGATATATTCCATTCAGCTACTCATCTTCGACTCGTTCAGTATCATGCTAGCTGCTGAATGGAATATTATCTGATATACCACTCAACACCAGACAATATTATTTAAATGTGTCACTCAGATTTGTGATGTATTTCATATAGGGGTGGGACTAGATTAAAAAAAATCATCTAATTAATTACAGGCTTTGTAATGAATTAATCTTAATTAATCTAAATTAATCGCACCACCGTATTTGCCCCAAAAGCAACATTTATTTTATGTAACTAAATAATATGTGAAGAGTTCAAATAATACACAGACATGATTTTTAGATTCAAGCTCATTTAATGGCTGTAAACAATATTTTGTTGGAAATTGTTCTTCTGAAACGATGATCACACGCCGCAATCTGCAATACATCTCGTAGACCCTTGTCTTCTACCACTAATAGCGATCTGCAGTCCAGGGCAATCCACTTGGCCAGCGTGTTCGTTAAAGTGCCATTCCAGCATTGGATGTATTCTTTGGCATAAAATACAATATATTTTATGACAACATGACTAGACAGAGAAATCTTTTAGCTTCAAAATGATATATCAAACATAATTTTTTGACAACGACAAGTATATTAATTTTGCGACCAAAGTCACCTACCCTTTTAATTTCCGCGCGGTAGCGAAACGTGATGTCATCGGCAGGTTCCCCTTCTTGTGTACCACGTGTCGGTCTATTTTTAGACCAGGAAACCCCCAAAGTGAGAGAGTCATTTCTCCTCGTATATGGGGGCCAAAAAAATTGCGAAAAATTTTTAGTTAATCTTTCAGTTAGCTAGATTTATTGGTATTAGCTAGATTTATTGGTATTATTTTTATCGCGTTCTATCCGCCATTGCTGATATGTGCCACGTGACGTGGTACACAAGAAGGGGAACCTGCCGATGACATCACGCGCAGAAATTAAAAGGGTAGGTGACTTTGGTCGCAAAATTAATATACTTGTCGTTGTCAAAAAATTGTGTTTGATATATCATTTTGAAGCTAAAAGATTTCTCTGTCTAGTCATGTTGTCATAAAATATATTGTATTTTATGCCAAAGAATACATCCAATGCTGGAATCGCACTTTAAATTTTCCGACGTTGCCCTGCTCATTTTCTTCTGGAATCCAGCCATTTCTTCGAGTTTGCACTGCTGACCAGAACTGCTACCTCGAGCTGCAGCTGTTTCAGTCATCGCGGTGACATGCTTGGCATTTAAATGGTACCGTAAAGTTGACGTGCTTCTGTGATACGCAAACTCCTTTCCGCACAGTTTGCAATAAACTGTGGTTTTATCAACAGTTCCATCGGGTCGTTTTTTGAATATAAATTTATCGTCCAGCAGACCCGGCGCGCTTTCAAGCTCCATTGCTGTAACTGGAACTGTGTGCGTCGGTATATTTGTCGCACCATAACACGGTGCACTAACAACGGTTCCGGGTTGTTTGGCATGCAAACTGCGATAAAATGCGTTAATATTTTTAACAAATTAATTTGTTTGAAATTAATCTTAATTAACGCGTTAATGTCCCACCCCTAATTTCATATGAAAAATGCGAGTTTTTCGATACGAGAAGATAAACTTCATATCTTCACGCCAGCATGCGATTTTCTTTTTATTACATAGACATGTTCACAAATAAAAAGTACCCAAATTTATCAAAACAGCTCATTGATTTCCCGACGAGTGACATTTAGAGATTGTCACGGTTTCGGTTCTCCATGTCCCGGATGTATGAAAAATACGCATGGTGTATTTCCCAGTTAAACGCTTGTTTCCATACACTGCTGTGTACTGGATATATCATCATCTGTCATATCTATTAAAGAAAAGGGACCATCGTTAGCGTGATATTTTAGCCGTTGGACTATTCTCATCATGGCGACGATGACACTCATATGGTCCATGTACAGTACGATGGTGTGTTTTGAACCATGCTATAGATTCAATAACAGGAGATGTGACATTTAATAAAGCGGAAGAGATTTATGTTCACCTTTAAACGTATTAAAAAAGAGAGACATCTGTGCAGAGAGCATACAGGAAGCTGCCGCTCTCCCGCTTCACATATATCTTCATAGATGTGATAGGAGGAAAAGTTATTATTCAATAATGCATTAGCCTAACAGCATCTTACAAACAAGTGGCCTGCCTGCTTTCAAATTATATCCTGTCATCATGCATCTTTAAAAAGCAAGGAGTCTCTGAGTAGCCACGCAATCAGCACGAGAGAGGAATGCACTCCCTGAGCCACTTTTTCATTCTCCTCACTGACAACAAAAGATGTGCTTTCTTCTCAAAAGATTTGTGAAGACAGCAACACAGCCAGAGAAAGAGGGACATGATGAGAAGTTACGTCTGAGACGCTCGCAACTGACGCCCCAAAAAAGAAGCCGAACTCTTCGCTGAAACGGATACTGCACGCTTCGTTCAGTAAAGTTCTTCAGGCTGGTGTCAGAGGCTGAGCCACTCTTGACCTCGCGCGAGTTCTGTGTCTCTCTGTCCAGTGCTGATGGAGACGAGCGGACATCTTCACTTCACAGGAAGAAAAGTGATTTCTCTTGCGAGACACGTTGACTTGAATGGTGCATCCAGCTGTCTGAAATCTCAACGAAAGCGACACTCTGATCGATGTCCGAGCTTATTGGACCCGGTGGAACTCTGGGTAATAACCAGCTGAGATGGAAGAATGAGGATGCAGAGTGTCAGGATCGACTTCACTGTGATATCCTTGTGATGTCATACTGTATAAAGTAGTATAAAGTGCAAGTGATATTATATATAATTTAAGTTATTCCACGAAATCGAGTCGTACACGAGCTGATAGCCGACGAGGCGCGTAGCACCGAGTCGGCTATAAGCCATGTACGACGAGATTGAGTGGAATAACTGTTTTATTCTATCCACATTCGCTGGATTTTGAGAAACAGAGCGTTTTTATTTTTTGCAGATTCCATAAATAAAACCTTTATACAAAACATCTGATAAAATAATTTCCGCTTAGAATGTAAACAAACCGGTGAAATGACAGTCGCAATTTGTGAAAAATGCTACAATAATAATTCTTGAAAAATAAACAAGATACGTTCTTACCATCAAATACTTTTATTCCATATTTTGTTTTTTGTTTTTGTTTTTTATTTGAGGTTTTCTTCTTCTTCAGGGTTTTTTTGGTAGTAGGTAAACCAACTTAAAGGTGCATTACTGCCACCAACTGGGCTGGAGTGTGGAACATGGGGGTGGGGGTGGGGGGTGGAGACTATATTCTTTTCACCATTTCTGTTCCTTTTAAATACTTGATTACGATTTATGGGGTTTTGTTTTCGAGTACAGTTTTTATTTCGTCCTCGGATGGTTCAGCAAAACGCTCCGCCATTTTGTTTTTCTCTACTCACGGTATATGAGCTGATACCCGAGTAGTAGAGTAGCCAACCAGAGCGCGCGATTGCTCAGATCCAGTGAATGCAGACAGAATAACATGATATTGAACTCGTCTTCGACTCGTTCAACATCATGCTAGCTGAATGGAATGCATCTGATAGACCGCTCAATGCCAGCCAATATTATTTAAAATACATGTCACTCAGATCTGTGATGCATTTCGTATGAAAAATGCGAGTTTTTCGACACGAGAAGATAAACTTCATATCTTCAAGCCAATGTGTGATTTTCTTTTTGTGGCTACTGCCTCACAGAGGCGCTAGCCACTAGGTCATCGTGCTGTAAGAGTGTAACGATCATGCACTGCACAAGCGCATACACGTGTTCCGATTAAAATGGCCGGTGAGTGTATACAATTCGGTTCACCATTTGAAATAAATGGACTGAAGAAATCGTTTTCCGACGGGTTTATGCTTATTACAGAGGGAAAGTGCGTTCCACCGAGCTCTAGCACCAGGCCGTTTCCAGGAAATAAGAGTTTGGGTCATGGCGACAGTGTGTGTACATCAGCCTCGGTTCGGAGGTTTCAGTTTTGAAAACTGTAAGAGGTCAGAGTGGAATAATATAAAAAAAGTACTGTACAGACATTTGGTATATTTTACTTCTGCGATTTTGAAATTGTTAATTTTTGGATTTCGCTTCATTTTTGTGGCTACTGCCTCAGAGTAAATATATATATATGCTATATTTACTAGGGCTGGGTATCACCAGATACCTCACGATACGATACTATGGCGATATTTTGCCAACGATAACGATAATATCACGGTACAGCGATTCTGCGATAATCAATATATTGCAAGAAATTTCAACCGCATCACGATATCTGTGTCACTGAAGAAAATCAGAATTTATTGACCACTGTAAAATTACATTTCACATACATAACTACACACTCTTGCCAGACATATATTTATGTCTATTCCACTGCTGGCAAAACCAAGAGTTGCTTCACTACAACATACAGAAAATTCCCATTTCTGTGCCAGTATTCTCAACTTTTCTGTAAGCATGGACACATCAGTGCTGCTTAACAAGCAGAATCAAATTGTTTTATGAAAACTTAAAACTTGCACTGCAGACTGCACATACATTTCAGTGCTAACACGAATATCAATTTGTTCTTTGTAAACTTGAGAACCTGAGAACATTTAACTTCGACTTTTAATATTTTTTTAGGGCTTTTTTCACCTTTATTATTGGATAGGACAGTGTAGAGACAGGAAATGAGCGGGAGAGAAAGACGGGGAGGGATCGGGAAATGACCCCAGGTCAGAACCGAACCCGGGTCCCCGGACCCACGGCACGGCGCCCCATCCACCTGAGCCACGGCGCCCCGAGAACATTTAACTTGTGCTTATTTTGCAGGAACAACACACTGTCTGAAACACACTGAAAAGTGCAGTGGGCATCTTAGTCTCCCTGAGCACAATTATGAAACAAAGTGCAGTGTGGGTCAGTGTCCACACACTGAAACCTCAGTGAATCATGTTTCTTCTGAACTTAGAGTAAATACTCAAAATAAAATGCAGTGTCTCACACACACTAAAATTGAAAATGCAAAATAAAAGTGCAGCTTCTTGCCTTTGGCCTTAAATGACAAAATTAAGTTCAGAGTTACAGTAAGTCACGTCACTGAAGTAGACGGGAGGACTTTGGCGCTGTCCAGTGTAGTTTGCTTCGGGTCGGGTTTCGGCGGCTCCGGCTGAGCTAATATGTCGGGGTGGTGTCGTGCTAAGTAAGTTCGCAAGTTTGTTGTGTTACCTGAATATCTAATTGGAGCGAAACAGGTTTTGCAGAGTGCGTACTCTTTGTCCGGCTCACTGTTTTTTTCTCCTTTCCTTTGGAATCCAAAGTGCCTCCAAACATCTGCTTTAAAGTTCGGCGGCGTCTCTAGGTTTACGTTAACAGCCATGCTTGCTTGTTTTTTTTCCTCACTGCAACCGCCGGGGAAAAAAGAGAAGATGAAGAGTGCCTTGCAGTGAGGGAGCGGCACAGCGACACCTCGCGGAGCGGAGGTGCGGAAGTCGTCCTGGATTTACAACCCGTCTGAAACATGATTTATTATTTGAAAAAATATCGATATTCAAATTTTGAGCATCGATATTGAATCGGAAGACAAAGTATCGCGATATATCGCCGTATCGATATTTTTGCACACCCCTAATATTTACTGTATGGACATGGGATCAGAAAACAATTTTATTTATAAGCAGTAGCCACATGGACCCATAGAGTACCTAGTTTTTTTATTATATAAACACATTCACAAACAAAAAGTACCCAAATTTATCAAAACAATTAATCAATTTCCTCACGAGTGACATATAGAGATTTGCGTCATGGTTTTGGTTCTTCATGTCCTGGATGTAGCTTGTATGGAAAATACAAGTGGTGTATTTCCCAGTAAAACACTCGTGTCCAAATAATATCGTCCCCCGTCATGCAGCTTTGCAGCTAAGCTAGCTAGCTAGATCCTTTAAGGCACAGCTAGAAGTTTATCTCGGCATTTCTTTCCTTCTGCTCAAACACCCTGGGATTGTTTACCCACCCAAGGATTCTGCACTAAAGCTTTAAGGTATGATCCATAAAAGGTAGTAAGGTCGTGTTTGAGAGAAATATATCAGGAAAATACAAACCTGTACAAATTTCTACCAGTTTAAATCAGTCAGCAGTCTGGGAGCAAAGTCCATGAGGAGCACGGTCTATCTTCTCAACTTTGTCAAAGTACTGTTTATTCTCTTCTCAAGTCAAGTGAGGACGTTCATTCATCTTTCACCTCTTCTTCTGCTCACATTGTGTTGTGAAGCGAGAAATTCCATTCTGCAGCTCTTTTTTTAAAAAAATGTGAACTGAAAAATTCAAATCTGAAAGACTGTCGGTTTCCTCAGAGTCTTTTGGTTATTGATGTCGTGTTTATCTGCCATTTTCTCCAAGTGAGCTGATTTCCATGTTCCAACACTACGTTCACACTGCAGGCTGAAGTGACTCAAATCCGATTTTTTCGCCCATATGTGACCTGTATCCGATCTTTTATTGACAATATGAACGACACAGATCCGATTTTTTCAAATCCGACCCAGGCCGTTTGGATACGTGGTCCTAATTCCGATTCCTATCCGATCTTTTCATATGCGACTTCAGTCTGAACCGCCAGGTCGCATTCATCCGACTTACACGTCATCACCAAGCCACAAACGTCACTATTCTGCGCTGAAGTAGGCGGCGGGTCTCTCAAAAAAAGTTACAACAAAATGGCTTTGGTGTTCCTTTGAACGGAGGTTGCAGTCACTACCCCGCAGAACGCCTGAGCCAAAACCCTTGCCCTCTTCCTTCTCAACCTCCTCCTTAACATCAGGCTATTGTGCATGTTCTGGCTCCGTCGCAACAACAACTGCATCATCGCCAGGTACTCCATGCTGGCTACTGTCATACACAGGAAACTTTAGGTTACTTCCGTAAACACTGGCCATGCTCACTGCGTGTGACGTCGTCGTATCCTGCAATGCGCATGCGGAACACTTTTAGGTCGCTTTTCGTTCATACTGAGGATCACATACAAGTCGCATATATTTGTTAATGTGAACGACCTCACAAAAAAATCGGATTTCACAAAAAAAATCGGAATTGAGCATTAAGCCTTGCAGTGTGAACGTAGCGTAAAGTCACTTCAAGCAGGCAGTTAGAGGGGAAAAACTGAACTTTACCACAAAACCCTTCACACACAGTACTAGTCAAAAGTTTGGACACGCTTTCTAATTCAATGTTTTTTCTTGATTTTTATTAATTAAAAAAAAGTCACTTCATGTCTTAACGTAATGATGGATGTCGTTTCTCTTTACTTAGTTGAGTGGTTCTTGACAAAATATGGATTACTACAGTTGTGGAATAGGGCTATTATTACCACCTCGCCCGGGACAGAGTCCACCAGGGGGCGAGGTATTGTTTTCGGTGGGGTTTCTTTGTTAACGATGTTACGGGAAAACAGCTGTTCCAACCTTCATGAAAGTTTCAGGATAGGTGGGCATCGGTCTCAAATAGAACCTCCAACATTTTAAGGGTCATCCGGTCAAGGTTTTCGTGGCTACTGCCTTATATAGAGGCAGTCACCACTATGTCATCGTGCTGTAAGAATGTAAGAGTGTGACAATCACGCACTGCACATGCATGATTCACCAGAACGGTGAATCGTGATCTCGTGTTATCATCGTGTTGTAAGAATGGAAGAATGAGTGTAACAATAGCACACTGTGCATGCATGCAAGTATTACAATAGTACACAAGAACGAGTATAAGAATGAGTAACAATAGCCAAAATTCCCCTGTATCCCAAATCACTCTGTACTCATGACATAGTGGACCATCTAGTCCAGTTGCCATTTTGTAGTGCTGTCCGAATGTATAGTGAGCATTATTACACCCTATATCGTGCACTCAAAGTATCACACAATCCATCGTGAAAAGTAGTGCGGCGGCAAAGAAGAAGAAGGGGAAAAAAAAAAGGCCAAGGCAAAGAAGTAGTTTTATCATTTAATCAATGAGCTTACTATATACAGGACTATATAGTGAGCCCGTCGATTAAATGATAAAACTTCTTCCGGGCGAGGTTTGTTCCGCCTGGCAACACTTGTATTATTTGTACTTTTATTATTTACTATTTGATCCCCAACGCATAAAGAAGGCAAAAAAACTCATCCACTAATTAACTTTTGACGAGGCACCTGTTAATTGAAAAGCGTTCCAGGTGACGACCTCATGAAGCTGGTTAAAGTGCCATTCCACCATTGGATGTATTCTTTGGCATAAAATACAATATATTTTATGACAACATGACTAGACAGAGAAATCTTTTAGCTTCAAAATGATATATCAAACACAATTTTTTGACAACGACAAGTATATTAATTTTGCGACCAAAGTCACCTACCCTTTTAATTTCCGCGCGGTAGTGAAACGTGATGTCATCGGCAGGTTCCCCTTCTTGTGTACCACGTGTCGGTCTATTTTTAGACCAGGAAACCCCTAAAGTGAGAGAGTCATTTCTCCTCGTATATGGGGGCCAAAAAAATTGCGAAAAATTTTGAGTTAATCTTTCAGTTAGCTAGATTTATTGGTATTAGCTAGATTTATTGGTATTATTTTTATCACGTTCTATCCGCCATTGCTGATAATATGTGCCACGTCACGCGGTACACAAGAAGGGGAACCTGCCGATGACATCACGCGCGGAAATTAAAAGGGTAGGTGACTTTGGTCACAAAATTAATATACTTGTCGTTGTCAAAAAATTATGTTTGATATATCATTTTGAAGCTAAAAGATTTCTCTATCTAGTGATACCATTTATATATGTTGTCAAAATATATTGTATTTTATGCCAAAGAATACATCCAATGGTGGAATGGCACTTTAAGATCATCCCAATCGTGTGCAAAGCGTCAAGGTAAACGTTGGCTACTTTAAAGAATCTAAAATATCAAACATGTTTGGGGTTTTTTTAACACTTTTTTGTTTACCACATAATTCTATACAAGTTCCATTTGTTATTTCATAGTTTTGATGTCTTCAGAATTGTTCTACAATGTAAAAATAAATAAATAAATAAATAGTCAAAATACAGAAAAACCTGTGAATGAGGAGAGTAGGGGTGTACAAACTTTTGACTGGCTTGTTTTGCTTTACCTTTATTTTACCAGGAAGTTCCACTGAGATTTTATATTATATATACACACACACAGCGCGCACCCTCCACAATTATTGGCACCCCTCGTTAAGATATGCTCTTAGGCTTCTAATAAATTCATTTTTTTTATATAATATAGGACAACAATGCCAAAAAAAAGAGAAAAATCCAACCTTTAATTCAAGTGCATTTATTCAGTGGGGAAAAAAATCCTACATTAAGAAATAATTCTTTTACATGAAATCATGTGTGCCACAATTACTGGCACCCCTGATGTTAATACTTGGTACAACTCCCTTTTGCCAACAAGACAGCACTTAATATTCTCCTATAACATTTTACAAGATGGGAGAATACAGAGAGAGGGATATTCGACCATTCCTCTTTGCACAATCTCTCTAAATCATCCAGAGTCCTGCTTCCTCTCCTATGCACTCTTCTCTTCAGCTCATCCCACAGGTTTTCAATTGGGTTGAGGTCTGGGGACTGAGATGGCCATGGGAGGAGCTTGATTTTGTGTCTGGTGAACCATTTTTGTGTCGATTTGGCCACATGTTTAGGGTCATTATCTTGCTGAAAGACCCAGTGACGACCCATCTTCAGTTTTCGGGCAGAGGCCACCAGATTTTGATTTAAAATGTCCTGGTATTTCAAAGAGTTCATGATGCCATGCACCCTAACAAGGTTCCCGGGGCCTTTGGAAGAGAAACAGGCCCACAGCATCACCGATCCTCCCCCATACTTCACAGTGGGCATGAGGTGCTTTTCCGCATACTCATCTTTTGTGATGTATTAGAGTGTTTGTTACCAAAAAGCTCTATCTTGGTCTCATCTGACCAAAGCACACGGTCCCAGTTGAAGTCCCAGTACCGCTTAGCGAACTCCAGACGTTTACGTTTATGCTTGTAAGTGAGAAAAGGCTTTTTCTGTGCACGCCTCCCAAACAGCTTGTTGGCATGTAGATAGCGCCTGATGGTTGTTATGGAGACTTTGTGATCCCAAGATGCTACTCTTTGATGTGATTCTCTAACAGTGAGCTTTGGAGAACTTTTTACTTCTCTTCCCATCCTCCTCACTGTGCGTGGTGGTAAGATAAACTTGCATCCTCGTCCAGGCTTGTTTGCCACTGGTCCAGTTGTTTTAAACTCCTTGATGATTCCTCTGACTGTAGATATGGGCCGGTGTAGGCGAGCGGCTGTTTTCTTGTAGCCATCGCCTGACTTACGAAGGTCGATACACATCTGCCTTACTCGAATGGTGTGTTCTCTTGTCTTTCCCATGTTGAAGAGTGGATAAGAGAAATAGGCCTCTGTGTCACATCATATTTATACCCCAGGGAAACAGGATGTGATGAATTCCTAATTAAAGGTTCCTAGATACTCTGATCAACTTTATAAACTACAGTAGAAATGACAGAAATGCTTCAATTACATTTATTTTCTAGGAATTGTTATCGGTGCCAATAATTGTGGAACAGGTGATTTTATGAAAAATAATTATTTCTTAGTCAGGGATTTTTTTTTTTTTAAATTCACTTGAGTTAAGGGTTACATTTTTCTACACTTTTCAATGTGAGATTATGCTTCTGCAATCAAAACTGAATTTATTTTAAGGCTTTTAACACATCTTAACCAGGGGTGCCAATAATTGTGAAGGGCGCTGTATACCGGTACATCTTTTACAAGAGAGACCCGGCCAAGATAGCAGCCGTACAAACTCGCATCATCATATACAAGATAATCCACAAAATCTACACAACCTATTTGAACTCGCTGACCTCTGAAGAAAAACAACGATAAGTCTCATTCTCCAAATTCTTTATGATGCTTTTCAAGTCGTCAATGGATACCAATGTGTCCAATTTTAGATCTTTCTGCAGATTATTCCATGTTCAGGGTGCAGAGGAAGAAAATGCATTTCTTCCCCAAAATCTGTAAAAACCCATGGTGCATTAAAAAGCAACCACGTGGATGAGCAGAGGTGGGAACGACCCGAGTTCAGAGGTAAGCTGGAAGTTTACCTAATATTGCTTTGGAGATCAAGTATATCAAGACTCTTGTCTGCAAACGGTCAGTGATATCCAGCCCACGAAATCAAAAAGAATGCGATGGTGAGTCAGAGATTTGCATTTGTAATAAAATGTATTGATGCATGGTCCACTGAATCAAGGCTCTAGAAAATGGAGGAGGCTGCATGCATATACATCACATCACCATAATCTATCACAGGCAGAAAAGTACACTGGTACTGTACATCAGTAGACGGAGCATGGTGATGAATAGACCCCTTCGCAGTAAACGTCATTCATACGTAAGAGGAAATTGCGCGCGCAGCCTGGACCCAAAAAAGACTCAGCGACGGTAGAGACGAGAAGAAATATTTGGAAGAAATGCCTAGTTGTTGTGTTGTCAGAATCGTAGCAGTGATGGGGTTAAAATGTTCAGAATTCCAGCAGGATCTCACCCATTCCAAAAAAAAAAAATCGCCGACGTCTATGGCTACAAGCCATCAAACGTGTAGACTGGGATGAAAGCACCATCAAAAATGCGCGGGTTTGCAGCGCCCACTTCATCACAGGTAAGATCAGGCTATTTATTAAATCTTTCTTTTTTATTCTTTCTAGTCTTCGTTTATTGATGTAGCAAAATACTTTGGTAACGTTTGTCTGGGTCATAGTTACACAATGTAATGAATATTGTTAGCATGTTAACTTAGCTTTGCATGCAATTTTGTTTGTAGGAGATTACTTACCCTGCCATACATGTGCAATTGGCTGTCAAAACGTAGCCTTCCAGCTTGTTGTATACCACCCAGGCTTCATACATAGCAACCTTCTGACCTTGACGCTGACTTGGTAAGATTTTTGACTTCAGAGCACAGAAGTTTTCATCAATTTCAGTGTAAAACACGTTCTGTACATGCCCGCACATAACAATCATATGTGTCTAAAGACTTGCAGGCACGAAGTTTTTCATGGGTGTACACTGAAGTCTTGTCAATAAGGTAGAGCCCTGCACTCCCGCGGGAGTCCCGCGGGACCCGCCGCAAAGCAGTGCGGCACGGGACAAATTTTGAAAGCTCATTGCGGGCGCGGGCGGGAGCAGGAGTGCACATATGCGGGCGGGAGCGGTGATAAGCTGCAGTCCCGCTAACTAAAAACGTGTTTAAAATAAAATTTATAACTTATTAATTTATGTCTATCATATATAATTTGTGCTGGATATTTTATTTGGCATTAATAAAAACATTTTAAGATGCCTAAATTTGCAGAGAGAGTCAGATTGCCAGATTGAGTGAGGAATGGCATCTTAAATTTGCCATTGATCACCCTAACGGGCAATCCTTTGATCACTCTAATGACTCGCCGTTCACACCCAGCCTCCAGTGACCCACACTAACATGATGCCTCAATGACACCTTAGATGAGCTGGTCATCAGAATTCTGATTCTGATCCAGGAGAGGATAAATAACTCTTGCATGTTTCCGATTCCTTTCCTCTTCCGTGTTTGAGATCTCCGATCATGGCAGAAGAGCAGAGCTCCTTTACTGAAGCTCACAGTGCTTCAAAAGTAAGTGCTGCTTTAAAAAGAGGTACATTTACCGTTAAAAAGTCAAGAGTCCTGAAATCGGACATTTTAGTTAGAAATGCTTTACAAATGTAAACTGGGTTAGCCTAATGTTTTGTATGGCTGAACAATAAATATACCAAATTTCCACTTGGAATTACGTGCTCGCCTGTCTTTTTTTATTGTTTATTATTATTAAAGACACTGACGAAGGCAACAGCCGAAACGTTTGTCTCCTTCTGCTGCTAAAAACAACTGAAAAGAAATGTAACTAAAAGAATAAGTTAAAGAGTGCGATCCATCTCTCCTTTCACACTAATTATTCATAGGAGACGCACCACGGGAGAGCGCATACTTAAATGATTAGCCTACTTAAATAATTATTATTATTAAGTCTACATGCTGCCATTTCAACATTCCGAATTCAGAAACAAGGTAAATAATAACAAACGTGAACTGTAGATATTTATGCTCAAATCCACTCAAAGTAGGGGGCGGGGCACCATCACGCTGTGTCAAGACAAGAACTTTCCTGAGAAATAACGCGAACGTCTGCATCATGCGGGATTTGCGGGCGGGAGCGGGACTGAAAATCATAATTCTTTGTGGGCGCGGGCGGGAGCGGGACTGAAAAATCATAATTCTCTCGGGCGCGGGCGGGAGCGGGACTGCACAATGCGGGCGGGAGCGGGACTGAAAAATCCGACCCGCGCAGACCTCTACAATAAGGTACGAGTATATATCTGGCCATTGTATACCAGGGAACTTACTAACATCGTCCGTCCACTCTTTAATTAAATGCGGATCCGGTAGGCGATGTCCACTTGTTAGAGTTAACTTATTTATGTAGAATTCTCGATCTTGTAACGACAATTGTTTTGCATAATCTGACAGCTCATAATGGCGGTCTATGGGCAGCGCCATTGTTTGAGTCCAGGCTGCGCGCGCATCCTGGCAACGGTCGGTTTGTTTACAAACATGCGAAGGGGTGTATAAATTATAAAACATGGACTGGTTGAACAGATATTTAACTGCAATCTGCAAATATGTCTGGAGGTCTCAGCAACTATCTGAGTGTAAAAGCTGACTTCATACTGGTACAATTGTTCCAAAATTAACATCCAGTTTGCAGTCAGGTCAATATTTGGTTGAACACAACAATAAAACAGCACGTCAGGAAACCGTTGGGAAATATTTACTGCTGATTAAATGACTTCACCTCGCAAATCAAATCCCTTTTAATGTCTTTGGCTCAATAACTGAGCTGAGAAAGCACAAGTTGACACGGGGCTCGTTTGCACATGAAGGTAAAGCCAAAAAAAAAAACACAGTGATGTGATGAGGATCCTTTCAAAGCATTAGAAACATCTCGCTCCCCATGAATTCAGCCAATCCGGCCGCTCAAGACCGTCATACAGTCCTTATTAACTCAGAGGACCTGAGTGTGTCTCGTCCATTTATACACAAACCTGCTTCACACTTGCATCTACTCACCGATATACTCAAAGATGTAGACAACGAAGAAGGGTGTGACGAGATCGTTGATGCCCTGGACGTACCCGCTGGCGGGATGCCGAATGGCCCAGATGAACAGAATCCGCTCAAAGATCTGAAGAAGAAAGCGAAAATGATAAATTTTTTAAAAATGACTCCGACTGCAGAATTCATGTCGACGATTCAGAAGCACAAAGAACGACCTTGTGTAAACATGCAACGCTACGGAACTTTGCACAAGGTCACATTCGACTGCTATTAATTAGACACACAGACAGCATCTCCTCATTTAGCCAGCAATCAATTACGAAAATCAATTAAGCTCTCAAAAGTCATTAGCATCACAACATTCGATAAAGCAGACAGCAAAGGTGACAAAAAAAAAATAAAAATCGAGAAGCGATGTGCACATGCTGCCATGTGTCTGCTTACATACATGGAAGTTAGTACTCAGGTACTTAAAGAGTAAACAGCTGAGGACAAGAGGAAACTCGGATGCCTCCTTGAGATACAACACACGCCAGTGGTGCTACCCTGTTCATGGAGGTGACTTTGCGGTTTGTTCTCGTTGAGTTGAACTGAATTCTGCATCCACCAAGATTTTTATTGGAGAAAAAAACAAAACAGGACATTGTGCAGTATATGGATCAAAGAATTACAGGAGAAAACTTATGATTTCATGAGGAAGCTTACGTGGGAGTTATGGTGCAGAAAGTTAAGGTTAAGGCTGTAGCAGCGAGGAAGGGAAGTTGACAGTTTATTCCTGTTAGTCCTCTCTTTAACTTTGCTTCAGGCCATGTACACAGATGTTTCTGAAAAAATGTAGTTTTGAACTTGCTTGCTTTCAGCGATTTAAAAAAAAAAACGTCCACACAGACACACATTAAAAAAAAAAAAGTTTTGGGGAGAGAGGGGTACGGAAGCTGCAAGAGGCCCTTCATATAATCTTTTTTTATTCACCTTGTTATCCCGAGATAACGACATAATTAATTCAGGATCTCGAGAAAACAACACAACTATTTCGAGACCTCGAGAAAACAAAACCGTTATTTCGAGATCTCGAGAAAACAAAATTATTTCATGATCTCAGCTGGATCACTGTATCTCCGTCGGTAGAGACGAAGCCGGGCCATAGAGCCCTGCACTCCCGCGGGAATCCCGCGGGACCCGCCGCAAAGCAGTGCGGCGCGGGACAAATTTTGAAAGCTCATTGCGGGCGCGGGCGGGACCGGAAGTGCACATATGCGCGCGCGGGCAGGAGCGGGAATGCACATATGTGGCGCGGGTGGGAGCGGTGATAAGCTGCAGTCCCGCTAACTAAAAATGTGTTTGAAATAAAATGAATAAATTAATAATTTATGTCTATGATATATAATTTGTGCTGGATATTTTATTTGGCATTAATAAAAACATTTTAAGATGCCTAAATTTGCAGAGAGAGTTAGATTGCCCTAGGAATGGTATCTTAAATTTGCCATTGATCACCCTAACGGGAAATCCTCTGATCACTCTAATGGCTCGCAGTTCACACCCAGCTAGCAAGAGAACCATGAGTGAAATGATTTACGGCTTGCGTTAGTCTACAACTTTAGTCAGAGAGACATGTTACACAGTGACGGTAGGCTTGACTCAATGCTATCCCAGAAATCCTTCCTGTAATATGCAAATTTGGCTGTCCAATCAGAGGCGGCCAAATTTGCATATTACAGGAAGGATTTCTGGGATAGCATTGAGTCAAGCCTACCGTCACTGTGTAACATGTCTCTCTGACTAAAGTTGTAGACTAACTCAAACAATAAATCAATTCATTTCTCTTACTAGTTCTGCTTTGCAATAAAGAAAAAAAAAAAAAAAAAAAAACACCATTGGTACAAAGCAAGCCCGTTCACTTTTTTAGGCTGATCAGAGAATTACAATGGTTTCTCATATGATAAAAATGTGTGATTTGCGATTAAATATTTTAATCCTTTGACAGCACTTATTATTATTATTAGAGATACTACATGCTGAATTCCGAAACAAGGTAAATAATAACAACGTGAGCTGTAGATATTTACTGTATGCTGAAATCCACTCAAAGTAGGGGGCGGGGCACCATCACGTTGTGTCAAGACAAGAACTTTCCTGAGAAATAACGTGAACGCCTGCATCATGCGGGATTTGCGGGCGGGAGCGGGACAAAATATGGCAGGCGCGGGCGGGAGCGGGACTGAAAATCGTAATTTTTTTGTGGGCGCGGGAGGGAGCGGGACTGAAAATCATAATTCTTTGCGGGCGCGGGTGGGAGTGGGACTGCACAATGCGGGCGTGGGCGGGAGCAGGACTGAAAAATCCGACCCGCGCAGACCTCTACCGGGCCAGTCTTCTGCGGAGGTGCCGCGGACTAATTTTGAAATGATCCCTTATTAAAAGACTTAATGCAATCTCTCCCTGTGTCAACCCCTGATCAAAATATTGCCTTATTAGGTGATCGATTATTCCAGACATTCTAATGACCAAAGTTGCGTCTATACAGAATGAGAAATAGCCCCAAAGTCAGCACATCACAAGTCTCTTGGCGCACCTGAATGAACCATTTCTCAGCTGTTTACTCGAGATCATGAAATCATTGTTTTGTTTTCTCGAGATCTTGAATTAGTTGTGTTGTTTTCTCGAGATCCTGAATTAATTATGTCGTTATCTCGGGATAACAAGGTGAATAAAAAAAAGGATTATATGAAGGGCCTCTCGCGGCTTCCGCAGAGAGGAGAAAAGAAAAAAAAAGAAAAACACAAGCCTTGTATATTAGGGTGCATCAGTTGACCCCTAAAAATGAAAAGTTCCTCCGATCATGATGCATTTTTGTTTTTATGTTCCTTTTGGTAAGAAAACACACTGGGTGAAATATTTTGACAAAACTCAAAAGTTTAATGGTGGCACCAGGAGCTCAAAGTTATGGAAAAAGCTGCTATTTTATGCCTTTTATGACAAAATTTCGATCACTTTTCATGAAACATTACGGCACCTTATAGAGTATACCAAATATCTTAGATACACATTTTTAGTACATATTCTGAATATATTATCAAGCACAGTTTGAGTTTTAGCTGCTCATTGAATCATTGTTCAACTACTTTTAAACAATGCAAATGTATTATGAATCACATTAATGCTTCTCAATCCCTTGCAAAGGTTCTTAACATGATCTCTGGCTCACAAGAAATCAATAAATGGAGTCCAACATTGTGATTCAAACCTTACGTGAAAACATAAAATAAGCAGTTTTTGGCAAAAAATGAACCTCATGGTGCCACCATTAGACTTTTGCATATGGTCAAAACATTTTACAGGATGTCTTTATTGGTGAAAAGGAACACCCAAACAAAAATGCATCAGATTTTATGAAAGTGAGGGCAACTGATGCACCCTGTTGTATATCAAAAGGTTATGACAAACACCTCAGGAATAACGTGAAAACCAAGTGCAGAAAAGCACCAACATGGCCAAAAGTTTCAACCCAAAAATGACAAAGACAAGAATTATACCTGTAGCCTGATAGCGAGGCAGAGCTACTGCTTAAGGTAACACTCGAGTACAAAATGATTACCTGAATGATGAAACAAATTTTTTTAAAAAAGTGCAAACACATCCTTACAATCAGCCCTGCGATGACCTGGCGACTTGTCCAGGGTGTACCCCGCCTCTCGCCCATAGTCAGCTGGGATAGGCTCCAGCTTGCCTGCGACCCTGTAGGACAGGATAAAGCAGCTACAGGTAATGGATGGATGGATGGACGTCCTTACAAAGGTGCCGTAAGCAATACGCCATCATCTTGATCTGGAAGATCCAGAACAACCTTATACCTAATTGCATCAATACCGAGTTCAATGAATGTGCTCCAAGAGGAACGACATGTATCAGACCGCTTGGAAACTCGCGGTACAGCAGTGTCAAAACGATGATATTCAACTCTTTCTCATCAGTCGCACTTGCTCTAGACAATGCGGTGCCAGTAAACATCAAGTCGAGCTCTACCCTGATGAGGTTCAAGGCAGAACTTGATAAATGGTTCAGATCATTCCCTGACGCTCCACCTACACCCGAGTACCTTGGAGCAAATAGGAACTTCTTGTTGGAGTGGATCGGTCAAAAAAATCCAAAGTCCCACTCATGCCAGAATCTGGCCTTCCCAGACAGTCTCCTGTCCCAGTACTAACAAACTCTTTATGGCGTATGGGTGCGGTGCCGATCTCCATTTCGATAGCCCTCGGCCTCTCGCCCATACAGCTAGGGTTACAGTGGGGGGCTAGTCCTCTGGTAACCGCGAGAGTTTGACTGCCCCACTTGCATCTGTATTGCAGCGTGCCTTGCCAGACGGTCGTAGGTACCATTTTTATGGTCGTCTTTGGTATGACCCGACCACGAGTAGAACTCGCGATCTCCCAGTCGAGAGACGGACACGCTAACCACTAGGCCAACTCGGGGTGTCGAGTGGGTTGGCAGCAAGTGTTAATAGCTGCTATCTTGGGAATTGGTGATGGAGATCTAAGCTATTCTTGGCCTGAGTGATCAAGCTCAAAGCTGATCCAAGGTAAGGTATATTATTAAATAATAAATAACGTACCTCAAAAAACAAGCACAGCCATGACAACCCTAAGATAACCCCAACACCTTCATAACACATGCAAAAAACCTTTTTCCCAGTCAATACTGAGATTTTAAATTTTATTTTCTCTTATTTTTATACTGCTTCACACTTGAACCTTCTTACAATAAAAGTCCTTGGTGAACCCAAGTACTCAATAACAGTGGCTAAGGCTACGGTCACACTCCAGCTCGCGATGGGTTATCGATGAAAATGAGGCGTTTTGGTGGCGACGCTTCCCCAAGCTTCGGGAAGCATTCCCAAACCCATGTGTGAGTATTCGCCACTTAGTTTGCCAACAAAAACATTGCCACCAAATTTCAACGCAGGCACTGAAATTTTTCGTGACGTTTTTGGCCACTCACGAGGAGAAGATACACCAAAATACAACTCACGAAGCTTAGAGAACATTTGCCATGCATCACACGATTGGTGGCGACACGAACAATATTTCATCGCCTAGTATTCACAAACCCATCACAAGCTGTAGTGCAACCAGGGCCTAAACCAGCATCTAGAGCTCCAATATACAAGAGAAAGAAGAAAAAAAAAATCAGTCTGAATGTGGACATCCATCAACATGAGCTGCACATCAATTTTTCCTTTTAACAACAAAAAGCGCTGAATCCAGCCTTCTCCTCTCTATTTATTCCATCTTCGTTCCTGAAAGCTGTTCTCCCTGGTGTTGAGAATCTTCTCTCTTACAATGCAAAAACCTCTATCTTCAATAAAGTGTCTTTTCGTAATCCTTCGCTCCACTGTCAGCTTGGCTGAATTAAAGGAAATGTGGGAGGGGATAAGGGAATGAGGGGGCACGCTTTCTCCCTGGTGTCTGACAAGTCAAAATGACGCCTGGCTCATGCAGAGCGACTTTCAGGCCGTCATGTTCCTGTCAAGCCCTAAATAAACTTGTCGCTTACACTGGATCCAGAACACCAAACACTGTGCTCAAGACATCCGTCCATGCCCCATGTGTGACTCACTCCCAGTTCTGTCCATCAACTCAGAAACTATGTTCACATCCTCTGGAGATGGGTCCAGTGTTCAATTTTATCTCGTCAAAACTATGGATTAGACGGAACCTTGCATTTTCTTTTTCCTTTGAGATGCAAAATTCCCAGCATGCGCTTCCTCTTCTGCATGCGACATCAAAAGGGTGGAAATCGGACACTAAAAACCAGGCAGTGATTGCAAGTTTGGATCCTGATCATGCCATCGCCAACTGTGACCGGGAGCTCAAGAGAGCAAAATTGGCCGTGCTCTCAGGGAGAGAAGGGTGGCATACTCACTCTCACCTACCAATCACAGTGCCACGATCAGATCCTGGACATTTTTGAGCTCATGCATACAGAGGTGGGTGGATTGCACTTTCCTCCATGGGTGTTACATTTCCCCTTAGGTTGCCAGAGTAGCAGTTTAAAAAAAAAAAAAAAGTGGTTGGCTGGCTTCCTGTGCCTTGGAGGAAGCATGTGATAGCTTTTACCCTCTCTGGTTGGTAGCGGTCATGTGATATGGGGCGAACTGTCTAGTGGGTGGGGAATTACTCACTGCCCATTATGCCATCGGCATGTAGGGTAGCAACAATGGTTCTCCATCTCTGGCGATCTTTAGCCATCTTTTCAATCATTCCCCAGGTATGTCCCAGCTTCTGCAGCTCTCCTTCTCCTTGTATTTTTGGGTCTTTCATGCTTGCGCTTTCCTTTTGGTGTCCAATGAAGTGCTGTTTTGATGATGTCTTCTCTTTCTCTTCGAATGACATGACCAATCCATTTCCAGCATCTCATCATCACGATGGTACCGATGCGCTCTTGGTTGGGTTGTCTGAACAGGTCTTCATTGGAGATGGCTTTTGGCCAAAAGATTCGTAATACTCTCCTGAGATTTTTTGTATGGAATGCTGATGGTTTGTAAAGGTCTTTCTCTGTCATTCTCCAGCATTTGGAGCCATACAAAAGAGTTGATACAGTACGGTGATGATTTCCATACATTGTTCAGGGATCAGAAAACATTTCGGGCTTTATTTAATGGGTTTTTGATGTCAAGTCCTGCTCCTCCATCATTACCAAGGCTAGTAAAGTTTTCTGAGATAGGAAAGTTTTCTCCATTTACATGTAGAGGTGTTGCGTTGTTTACATCTATGGTCATTACTTCTGACTTAGGTTTGCTTATTTTTAGACCTACTTGACTGGCAAAACGTGTGTAATCTGTGGTGGGTGGGAACTGGCCTTGAGGGAGAAAGACCAGATTTTTTTTTTTTTGGGCGGACGGGACACTAAAACCAGCTGAAGTGTATTGACAAATTGGGATACAACACATTAGCACAATGGCTAGCAGTGGCCTTCATCTTACAAATAACTTCAGCGAAGACTGATGAGCAGAGATGAAGGCCGCTCGCTCAGAGCCGTACCAAAATCCGAACACATTCAACAATCTTGGCTTGCTTTAAAAGAACGGTTGGGTGCGCAGAGCTCAACCCCTGCTGGCTGAAGTCACATGACAGAGGTTTAACACACAGCTTACGATGAACCTGTGCATCGTTAGCTGGCTTGCTGCTTCTGCAAGAGTTACACACCATGTAGAATGCTAAAGAGAGGCTGAAAGATGCTCAGTCAGAGCTTTCACGAGAGGAGTAAAGAGGTATTGTTGGCATCCAGGGTAAGGGGCACGTGAGTGAGAAAGGGTGCAGCTGTGAGTACGCATACTTCAGCCACCACGCAAGCATCATCCTTCCCTAGAGTCATTGAGAGAAAAGCTTTTGCATGTTACTGGTCAAAAAAGGGGAAAAGTCATGAGAAGGACAAGCAGAAGCTTTTTCCTCAACACATGCTCCTGAGTAAACATTTCGAAATGTGAGCTTGTATTATTTATATGAAGCAGGACAGTATGGGAAGTTGGCGCATCCAGTACGTGTCTATATTTAAAGCAATGTTTCACCCTATGACGTGGCCTAGACAATTACAACTAACAAAATCGATCAGGAACAAAATCTAGTTTTCTTCAAATTAACTTTAGTGACTCAAGTTACAAGGGGCGGCACGGTGGTGTAGTGGTTAGCGCTGTTGCCTCACAGCAAGAAGGTCCGGGTTCGAGCCCCGGGGCCGGCGAGGGCCTTTCTGTGTGGAGTTTGCATGTTCTCCCCGTGTCCGCGTGGGTTTCCTCCGGGTGCTCCGGTTTCCCCCACAGTCCAAAGACATGCAGGTTAGGTTAACTGGTGACTCTAAATTGACCGTAGGTGTGAATGTGAGTGTGAATGGTTGTCTGTGTCTATGTGTCAGCCCTGTGATGACCTGGCGACTTGTCCAGGGTGTACCCTGCCTCTCGCCCGTAGTCAGCTGGGATAGGCTCCAGCTTGCCTGCGACCCTGTAGAACAGGATAAAGCGGCTAGAGATAATGAGATGAGATGAGACTCGAGTTACAGAAATCGCCATTCTCGTCATATATGGTGCCTCCAGAAGGTCTTCACAGAATGAAATATTCAGATGTCCTCAGAATGATTTGAAAATAAAAACTGCTTAATTGAAGAAAAAATGTTTTCTTAAACGTTGTAACATTTTTGTACATACAACCCCAATTCCATAAATTTGGGACACTGTGTAAAACAAATAAAAAATAAAATAAAAAAACAGAATATGATGATTTGCAAATCATGGAAACCCTATATTTCACTGAAAATAGTACAAAGACAATATATGAAATGTTGAAACTGAGAAATTCTATTGTTTTTTTTAAATATATGCTCATTTTGAATTTGATGTCAGCAAGACGTTTCAAAAAAGTTGGGACAGGGGCATGTTTACCACTGTGTTGCATCACCTCTACTTCTAACAACACTCTGTATAAATGTTTAGGAACTTAGGAGAACAATTGCTGTAGTTTTGAAAAAGAGAAATGCTGTCCCATTCTTGCCTGATATACAATTTCAGTTGCTCAACAGTTCGAGGTCTCCTTTGTCGTATTTTGCGCTTCATAATGCACCAAATGTTTTAAATGGGAGACGGGTCTGTACTGCAGGCGGGCCAGTTTAGCACCCGGGACTCTTTTACTATGCAGAAAGTGGAGCCATGCAGTTTCACCATGTGCAGAAAGTGTTTTGGCATTGTCTTGCTGAAAGAAGAAAGGCATTCCCTGAAAAAGATTTTATCTGGATGGCAGCATATTGCTCTGAAACGTGTATATATCATTCAGCATTAATGATGCCTTCCCAGATGTACAAGCTACCCATGTCATGTGCACTAATGCACCCTCATACCATCACAGATGCTGGCTTTTGAACTGTGCACTGATAACAAGCCGGATGGTCCCTCTCCTCTTTAACCTGGAGGACGTGGTGTCCATAATTTCTAAAAAGAATTTCTACTTTTGATTCGTCAGACCTCGGGACAATTTTCCACTTTGCTTCAGTCCATCATAAAAGAGCTCGGGCCCAGAGAAGGTGGCGGTGTTTCTGGATATTGTTTATATCTGGTTTTAACTTGTATTTGTAGATGCAGTAATGAGCTGTTTTCACAGACGATGGTTTTCTGAAGTGTTCCTGAGCCCATACAGTGATTTCCACTACAGACACGCGTCTGCTTTTAATGCAGTGTTGCCTGAGGGCCTGAAGATCACAGGCATCCAAGGTCAGTTTTCAGCCTTGTCTCTTGCATACAGAGATTTCTCCAGATTCTCTGAATCTTTTAATGATATTATGGACCATAGATGAAGTGATCCCCAAATTCTTTGCAGTTTTACACTGACGAACATTATTCTTAAATTGTTGTCCCATTCTTGCCCGATATACTGTACAATTTCAGTCTTTCACAGAGCGGTGAACCCCTCCCCGTCTTTACTTCTGAGAGACTCCGCCTCTCTGGGATACTCTTTTTATACCCAGTCACGTTACTGACCTGTTGTCAATGAACCTCATTAGTTTGTTTTTTATCATGACAACTTTTTCAGTCTTTTATTTCCCCGTCCCAACTTTTCTGAAACGTGTTGTTGACATCACATCAAATTCAAAATGAGCATATATTTTCAAAAAACAACAAAATTTCTCAGTTTCAACATTTCATGTGTTTGCAAATCATCATATTCTGTTTTTAATTTACGTTTTACACAGTGTCCCAAAATTTATGGAATTGGGGTTGTGTACACACACAGAAAAAAGTGAAAAAAAGAGACTATTTTGAAAGGAGGATTAGTTGGGGAGATTAACTGAGAACATGGATTGGCTGTTCTGCAAAGGGAACTGGAGGAACAGTGAAATGGTTAAAAAAAAAGCAGCTTTTTATAGCTTTGTTTGCAGTTTCTTTTTAGATTTGCTGTTATTAATAACCAATTGGGTACACTACCGTTCAAAAGTTTGGGGTCACTTTGAAATGTCCTTATTTTTGAAAGAAAAGCACTGTTCTTTTCAATGAAGATCACTTTAAACTAATCAGAAATCCACTCTACACATTGCTAATGTGGTAAATGACTATTCTAGCTGCAAATGTCTGGTTTTTGGTGCAATATCTCCATAGGTGTATAGAGGCCCATTTCCAGCAACTCTCACTCCAGTGTTCTAATGGTACAATGTGTTTGCTCATTGCCTCAGAAGGCTAATGGATGATTAGAAAACCCTTGTACAATCATGTTAGCACAGCTGAAAACAGTTTAGCTCTTTAGAGAAGCTATAAAACTGACCTTCCTTTGAGCAGATTGAGTTTCTGGAGCATCACATTTGTGGGGTCGATTAAATGCTCAAAATGGCCAGAAAAATGTCTCAACTATATTTTCTATTCATTTTACAACTTATGGCGGGAAATAAAAGTGTGACTTTTCATGGAAAACACAAAATTGTCTGGGTGACCCCAAACTTTTGAACGGTAGTGTATGACAAAACAAATAATTTCCTATCGCAGCAATGGTATTGTGATTAAATTTTTCCCTCTTCCTCCCCCACAAACAGATGATAAACTGGATTCAGGGATCTGCTGCGCATGAGAACAGATGAATTTGAGTTCCTCTCGAGCCCTCACTGGCTGCTACTCAGCGCTGTTCTAGTTGCAGAGAGGTTCACACGGCATGCTTCACTGCACACAATAGTAGTACTGAACCAGGAGTGAACTTAGCTCCAGAATTAGCCAGCAACTGGGAAATTGGGGCTAAAATCGTGTCCTGATACATCAAGTCTTGTTCAGAAATCAGTTATGTTGTTTCAAGCGTCTTGGCCAAACTGCAAAGCTCTTCTGAAGACTGTGGTTCTCACTTGCTTCCATCTGTGCAGGTTACTTTCCTTAACAAATTCACTACAGCATTTAATTTTTGGGAAAGTGACAGCTTTAAAATCGAAAATGTCCTTTTTTTTTTACTGACCGACCAACTCTGAAGGTCAGAAGAAAAACATGTGAAGATGTGAAATATATGTCTGATTTAATAAGAAGCTCCCAGACTTACACTACACTCATATTAACCAGAGAGATTCGCTTGGCCACAGATGCAACCCATGAAATATGTCTTGCCTCCAAGTGCCATCAAATTTCTGAAATATGTCTGACTGCTATACACTTCATGCAGACTCGATTAGAACTCATCAGTGTCTTGGTGTATGTTTTTGAACCAAAATCCCTTGCGCATTAGGAACTGCAAACCAATTAATCTGCCATTCTAGTTGTTCGTTGACCTACACTACCGTTCAAAAGTTTGGGGTCACCCAGACAATTTTGTGTTTTCCATGAAAAGTCACACTTTTATTTCCCACCATAAGTTGTAAAACGAATAGAAAATATAGTCAAGACATTTTTCTGGCCATTTTGAGCATTTAATCGACCCCACAAATGTGATGCTCCAGAAACTCAATCTGCTCAAAGGAAGGTCAGTTTTATAGCTTCTCTAAAGGGCTCAACTGTTTTCAGCTGTGCTAACATGATTGTACAAGGCTTTTCTAATCATCCATTAGCCTTCTGAGGCAATGAGCAAACACATTGTACCATTAGAACACTGGAGTGAGAGTTGCTGGAAATGGGCCTCTATACACCTATGGAGATATTGCACCAAAAACCAGACATTTGCAGCTAGAATAGTCATTTACCACATTAGCAATGTATAGAGTGGATTTCTGATTAGTTTAAAGTGAGCTTCATTGAAAAGAACAGTGCTTTTCTTTCAAAAATAAGGACATTTCAAAGTGACCCCAAACTTTTGAACGGTATGCTCGTTTGCTTCTTCCCAAGTCTTAAACCTGGATATGCCACTGCCCTGAACAGCAGCTACGGGTTAATCGCTGTGTCCGCCGATAAGCTCAAAGCAAACAAAACGATCGTCTTTACACGTCCAAGTACGTCAGAGAGTGCAGCACAAGACACAACAATGTGGCTGCAGACTACGTGATCTCCAGAAAAGGGTGTTTACTCTCACACCTGGAGCTGAACACTGGATGATCACATGGGCATGAAGGACAAATTAGGGTATAAAAGCTGAAGACGTGGTGGGCACGGTCAACCACAGAGCGGTCAAAAAGTCTGGGACTAATAAGGAAATGTCTACTAATTACTCATGTAAATAAATAAGGCTGTGCAGAATAAACTATAAATTGGACAAACTGGATTGAACTTTCTTCTTGGTTAACCGTCACTTCGGCTCACATTTAAAAAAAAAAAAAAAAAAAAACTGACATTGATGTCCCAGTCAGAAAAGTAGCATTTAACAGGATGACTTTCTTCTGTTCCACGTGATGGAAGAGATGCGCATGAGACAAAAGCAGTTCAATCGACAAGCAGTATTAAAACACCTAGTTTCCCTCAACAGTGGTTTCACAGACGTCATAAAAATGGTCGATAAAGCTGAACGCGCAAACACACAGCGCCAAGTTACACCAGCTTCTTGGGGGCAGGCAAATTCCTGAGCAAAACCAGCTGTCGAATTACTCAAACCTTCGTACATCAAACAGAATAAGTCTGTCACGTAATGTGTCACGCCTTCTGTTTTCCCACCCTTTCCTGGTGCTGCCCTCCTACTATTTGTACATTTCTTCACTAAATGCATATGTATGAAGAGCAGAAGCAGGCGTTGCACGTCACCACGTGTACGGTGCTTAAACTTGGACTGTATGCTTGTTTGGATTAATTACACATTTAAAAAAAAAAAAAAAAAGTGCAAACAGTTTACAACATCTGGTTGTTTCTCCAAAATAATACAAATCAGATTAGAGTGGTGGTCGGGGGGAGTTTGTGTGTTCAACATGCAAGAGAGGGTCTCTGAAAGAAAAGAACAGAGGTGAGAGTAAAACAGAGAGAGAGAGAGAGAGAGAGAGAGAGAGAGAGAGAGAGACCAATGGAAGAAATGATACGAGACCGATGAAAGGAGAAGGCAGAGAACTTTATAAAAAACACACACACACAAATTAAAAGCAGAGAGATTTTCACACCATGTGCCTTGACGTGTTTTCTGATTAAAACCCGCATATTATTCGTTTCAAAGTCCAGGAGCGAGCAAGCGAGCGACAGTCCGGGCTGTGACACGAGTGCAGGTTAGTGTGTCTGCGACTCCGTTTTGAAACACACACGTACTTCAGCAAGCTCCTTGCACACAAGACCATGAAATCCAGAAAGCATGTTAAGTGTGAACAAACCTGCTCTTTATTGAAACACTGAAACAAACGACTGTGTGTGTCTGTGTGTGTGTGTGTGTGTGTGTGTGTGTGTGTAAGAGTGATCTCTAGAAGTGTACGCAAGATTCGGTAGGGAAGAGCATCAAGGTGAGTGGACTGAGTGGTGTGGACGTCTCACCTCTTGCACAGAAGCTTGTTGAAAGAGAGGAATAAGAGGATTAGTTCTCGGTATGTCAATGTGAATCTGCAGAGAAGAGAACACAAAAAAAAAAAGAGACACAGGAGCAGAAGCAGGTTAGGACTGATTCGGAACGGCCATTATAGAGAGACAGGGAAGGGAATCTGGTCATGGATGGGGACGCATGCCTGGCTGAAAACTGAAGGACAAGAAAACGACTGGCGATTTTGCTGGGCATGAACTCATCAGCACCTGATTTAACCCTTTGAAGTCAGTTACTAGGCTCATCATGAACGGGGTGTGCGGTTATGGGAAAATAATCAGTGTGTGTGTGGGGGGGGGATTTTCCGATGTCCTGAAATGTTTATTCCACAGCAATTTGCTCACGATTACAATTTTTTCACCAGTTAAAGAATGTTGCACTGTATCTTTAACCATTTCGAGTTTTATTTAATTTTGTGAAATGTCCACAAGACAACTTACTTATTATTTACTATGTTATAGCAGCTACAGTCAGCCCTCATCAGGCTCTCGCTTCCTCTCTCAAAGTTAATACAAATTATTCATTATAACAAATTTTAGATCACGTATTGCATAAAGTCCTTTGTCCTGAAGATTTCACATGGAGGAAACCTTACGGAACTGGAGACTCCTTCCAGAAATGGTAAATAAACATTGTCGAAAGTGCTTCAACATAATGATTACAGTACGTGTAAAATAAATAAATAAATAATGATTATTTTATTTATTTATATATATGAATGAGAGTGAGAGAGAGGGGCACTGCCTAAAAGCAGAGCTCCCGATGAGTGTAAAATGTGTCAGTAAATACATACATGTTATTTCCCAGCTGGGAGGTCCGTATCGTGAAATACCGTGACCGAGTTCTTGAAAGTACTGAGTGAGGCCCTCTGGGCCGAGGTCAGTATTTAAGGCCGAGGTCACAGTATTTCACCATACGGCCCGACCTTAAGCTGGTAAATAATATATTTATTTTTTTCTTTACCAAATTCTAACAGAAAACGAGAGCGCCCGAAAGGGAAAACCGAGCCGAGCCGCCATTTTGAATCCTCATTCACGGCTGTAATGCAAATTGCTTCCTCCTCGGTATACAAGTGCACTTCCATTGCAAGAAAAAAAAAACTACATTTTGCCGCCTATGTAGTCCCCTATTTATACAAATAGGAGTCATTCAGGATTCAGCCATGTTTTTGCTTGGCGTTAGCAACGGTTACAGGTTTTTAGCTTTCTCCTGAAATGTTTTCTTTTATTTCTTCTTCCTCAGGGTAGTAAAACTCGCTTTCGCTGTGAACGCTGTCGTTATTGCTATCCATGCTGTAAAATTAATGCTATTCTCCTGAGAAATACTGGCAAAAATTTAAAAGATTTTTGATAATATTATAAATAAATCTTATAAAAAAAACGTGGACAAAAAATGCTACTATGTTTGTTGTTGTGAACGAGCGAGTCACCTGAGGTCCGTAACTGGGGTCTGTAACTGGGTTCCATACCGTAGGATACAGACCCACTCACCAGCCAATCAGAGCACAGAATTTGGACCGGGAAAAAAATAAATATATATTACTTACCAGCTTAAGGTCGGTCCATATCGTGAAATACTGTGATCGATGTCTTGAAAATATTGACCGAGGTCAGTATTCAAGGCCGAGGTCATGGTATTTCATGATACGGACCGACCTTAAGCTGGTAAATAATATATTCATTTTTTTTCTTTCCCAAATTGTAACAGGAAATGAGAGCGCCCGAAAGGGAAACCATATTTCAAACAAACCTGCTACAAGCTCGTCAAAAACACGCCCTGGCTGCTTGTGGACGGTTTCCCCTCGTGAAAACCTCAACTAACTGCCTTTTACGGGCCTCAAGGACTTCTCTTGACTTGTTGAACTCGATCCGTAAAGATATTTAGTTTTGAGCCGGACTGATTCAGATAGCACTGGATACTTCTCTGGAAAGACGTGAGCGAGGACGGCTCGTACACGTCGCTATTTTTCTTTGTTGCGGACGTGAAAAAGTTGCACAGCAACATGTTTAGCTCTTCGCCAGGTACGTCTTCCACCTTTCGACCTTCATTTAGGTTTTGACAGAACTTCCCAAAGACACTGAGGTCATAGGTCGTCTTTTTTGTTGTATTTTCTGTCCTTTGCTCCTCAATAAACTGCTGGATTTGCTCGGCGTTAGCAAGAGTTACAGGTTTTCAGCTTTCTCCTGAAATGTTTTCTTTTATTTCGTCTTCATCAGGGTAGTAAAACTCGCCTTCACTGTGAACGCTGTCGTTATCGCAAAACATTGCTTCTATGTTGTTTGTTGTTGTGAACGAACGAGTCGTTAAAGGTCTGTAATCTGTATAGGATCGTAGGATTCCGGACCGCTCGCGAGCCAATCAGAGCGCACGATTTGATGGAAACCGGACTGCGAAAAAAATAATCCCATGTTATTTTTTAAAAAGCAAATTAAAATAAGCACTGGATAAAAACCCATCTACCTTAGGTAAATATACGGATTTCGTTATCCGGTGGTCAAGTGTTTATGAGATACGTTGCCTTGCACTTACGATCGGGTTCCCTGTGGTGGTACAAGTACATCGTTTGTACATACAGATGTCGGATGGTCGCCTGTATTCTCTCAAGTACGGCGCTCCGCTCTGCGCTTCACGTGTTCATTATTAGGTTTCGATTCCGTGGAGCGTCCACCCTACAAGCGAATGAGCGGTTACTATAGAAACGATAACCTATTCAAATGAACGCATTAATATAAACCCTTCTGACCAATCAGGATTGAGAAATCGGTGATGTGGTATAAATTAGTTTCACGATTGGACAAGTTACTTCAAAAGTGCTGAAACTTTCGAGGAAGGTTTTTTTTTTTTTTGCCATCAACACTTCCATCTGTACAGCATTGTTTTGCCAAAAAAGAAATAACACCTTTCCATTATGACTGGGGGTTTTTGTTGGGTTGTTTTTTTTTTTTATATCGAAACAAACAAATAAAAAAACGCAAGTAGTGCTGACTCAACCATGTCAATATATTAGATCTGAAACTGTGTTCAAGACTAAATACAAACCAATAACCTTCGGGGAAGATAAGAAGGAGGAAAGCATGTCATCACTTCCAGGGATGGTTTTTAGTGGATTTGAGAAAGACAAACAGCAGAAAAAGTGGAAGGAGAGTGACGGAAACTGGTTGATGCAAACTATTCGCATTTGAATGAAACTTTTGTGTGCTTCTGATGAAAGGCAAAAAGAAAGACTTTCAAACAAAAAACAGCAGCAGCAGCAGCAGCAGCAGCAGCAGCACGACCCAAAAAAAATAAAATAAATCTGGATCATGTTCAACTAACTTGGCATTGTGGTTGTAAACAGTTTTGCAGTAAACATGCGTTGATATCTTGAAACATTCTTGTTTCTTTTTTCCCCCTCTGATATTTTGTCGCTGCTGTATTTTAGAACACTGAAAAAATGATCAGTCAGCTTTACACAGATGTTTGTGGATCTACAAAAAGGGAAAAAAAAGTGTTCGATGTGTAGCCAAAATCCGACGGAGGGGGAAAAAATTTTTTTTTTAATTCTTCAAAAGGTTCTCGACTTCAAAGGGCTAAATACAGAAGAAAAAAATTCACACCCTGCCTTGACTAGAAATAGGAAATAAATCGAAGAGAGTGTCCAAACTGGCCTCAGTGGCCGATGTGTGAGTGAGTAGTCGAGGCACTGGGGTGCCAACCTTCAGCTCCGGCCTGAGACTCGCGCCAGCCATCAGACCAGATCAGACAGACGAGAGAGACAGTCAGTAAGATAGACACATGGCAGTGAGCAGACGATGCCTGAAGCGACATGCTGCTGGCAGGAGCGGATTGTTTTTGCTTCGGCATCTCGGCTCCATCCTGCCTCTTACCTCAGTGACTCTCGGCTGGAGCACTAAACGCTCCGGACTCATCCGGGGAACATCTATGTGAATCTGATGATCCAGAGAGAGAGAGAGAGAGAGAGAGAGAGAGAAACACACACACACACACTGCATACATATACACAGATATATGGATTCTACAAATGCTGGATGAGAGAATGATATGATGAGATTCAAAACGCATGCACACAAGTGGACACGTACACAAACACACACATTAATCATAAACAAGGAATAACGCACAATGAGCTGTACCATTGTCGGAAAATAACCCATGCTGGAGTGGTGTGATCTGGTCTAATACAAAGTGGTGTTTCTGTTCCCGCTACAAAGTGCATTATTTTCTTCGAACGGTATGACCCAAACCCTTTCCTCCGCTTACACCACAGATATTTGCTCACGACTGCAATGTTTCATTTACTCATCAACAATACGTTGTCTTTTTTTTTTTTAAACCATTTATACTAACATTTAATGATGTGGAACATCCGTGAAACAAACGTGTTCCTTTTATGACTTGCCTAAGAGCAGCTATAAAAACTTTCCTTCCTTCACAGGTCTCACTCTTCAAAGTCAATCAGGCAAAGAAAAAAAAAACAGGTCACAGACTGGCTGTAAAAGCTGTCCGTCCTTACTGCTCTTCCATTTTGTAAAAACTTCAAAATTGCAGCTTTACCGCTGACCGTTAGAAAGCTGGAGACGACTCCTAGTTATTTTGGTTAAATAACAGCATGTGTTTTTTCCCCTCATTTTTGTTTTTAATTAAACTATGTCTAAAGTCTGAAGTCCTTCCCGCACCGGATGGCGCATAAGGCGGCGCCGATCTCCGTTTCTGTAGCTCTCGGCCTGTCACCTATTACATAGCTGGGTTACAGTGGGGGGCTGGTCCTCTGGTAACCGCGAGAGTTTGACTCCCTGCTCGCATCTGTATTGCGGTGTGCCTTGCCAGACGGCACCATTTTTATGATGGTCTTCGGTATAACCCGACCACGAATAGAACTCACGATCTCCCGGTCGAGAGGCGGACACACTAACCACGAGGCCAACTCTTGGACAGTTGATTATGTGCTGCGTGCATAATACAAGTCCCTGTGAACAAGCGGTTACAAAAGGATGGATCGCGTATTAGAATAAGCAAATTAACATGAACCCTTCCTTCACGTCGCGGCCGGGACTCCACTCAGAGCTGTGCTATTGTCGAAAATTAACCACCTCCTTCTGATTAGAGAAATCAACTGTCCTGTGGTAGAAAAACAGCTTACGCTCAATAAGCTAAGAGGGCCGTGTGTCTGCTTATCCACCTTCCAGAAAGCACATTCTCTTTCAACATTAACAAACATCCGCTTCTCACCGGAGCCTTTTGGAGTTTTTTCCCTTTGTTTTTATTTTGTGTTCATATGGTTTGGTGTTTGTTCTTTGTTTGAATGTTTTGTCCGCCGGTTGTGGCGTAGCTCCAGACCTGGTTTTGGGCGTCAGTTTCCTCAGGCCTTGGTCCGCCTCAGGTGACGTCTGTGCTACTTGTTATGGACTGCAGTGAGCTTGTTGCTCTCGGACAGTGGGGTTATCCAGCGCTCTGTGTAGCGGTGCTTCTGTGTTCACTTTGTGGATCCATGGCGCAGTGTTCTGAGTGCTGTTGCCCGGTGTCGTCACAGTGGCTGTGCAGGTGGCGTGGGATATACCTTCATGTGCCTTTCGGTGGGATTATGGGCAGCTCCACCACTGGAGTTACATCCTGACCCTCTTTCGGTGGGATTATGGGCAGCTCCACCACTGGAGTTACATCCTGACCCTCTTTCGGTGGGATTATGGGCAGCTCCACCACTGGAGTTACATCCTGACCCTCTTTCGGTGGGATTATGGGCAGCTCCACCACTGGAGTTACATCCTGACCCTCTTTCGGTGGGATTATGGGCAGCTCCACCACTGGAGTTACATCCTGACCCTCTTTCGGTGGGATTATGGGCAGCTCCACCACTGGAGTTACATCCTAACCCTCTTTCGGTGGGATTATGGGCAGCTCCACCACTGGAGTTACATCCTGACCCTCTTTCGGTGGGATTATGGGCAGCTACACTACCGGAGTTACATCCTGACCCTCTTTTGGTGGGATAATGGGCAGCTCCACCACTGGAGTTACATCCTGACCCTCTTTCGGTGGGATTATGGGCAGCTACACTACCGGAGTTACATCCTGACCCTCTTTCGGTGGGATTATGGGCAGCTCCACCACTGGAGTTACATCCTGACCCACTTTCGGTGGGATTATGGGCAGCTCCACCACTGGAGTTACATCCTGACCCTCTTTCGGTGGGATTATGGGCAGCTCCACCATTGGAGTTACATCCTGACCCTCTTTCGGTGGGATTATGGGCAGCTCCACCACTGGAGTTACATCCTGACCCTCTTTCGGTGGGATTATGAGCAGCTACACTACCAGAGTTACATCCTGACCCTCTTTCGGTGGGATTATGGGCAGCTCCACCACTGGAGTTACATCCTGACCCTCTTTCGGTGGGATTATGGGCAGCTACACTACCAGAGTTACATCCTGACCCTCTTTCGGTGGGATTACGGGCAGCTCCACCACTGGAGTTACATCCTGACCCTCTTTCGGTGGGATTACGGGCAGCTCCACCACTGGAGTTACATCCTGACCCTCTTTCGATGGGATTACGGGCAGCTCCACCACTGGAGTTACATCCTGACCCATTTTTGATGGGATTATGGGCAGCTCCACCACTGGAGTTACATCCTGACCCTCTTTCGGTGGGATTATGGGCAGCTCCACCACTGGAGTTACATCCTGACCCTCTTTCGGTGGGATTATGGGCAGCTCCACCACTGGAGTTACATCCTGACCCTCTTTCGGTGGGATTATGGGCAGCTCCACCACTGGAGTTACATCCTGACCCTCTTTTAGTGGACTTTTTTTTTTTATTGTAAAGCGACCTTGGGTGTGAGAAAGGTGCTATATAATTTCAAATTATTATTATTCACAACTATGGAAAAAAATTCAAGCTTATTTTATTGATGGAAATTGTACCTGCTTTGTATTTCATATCTAACTGAATTTAAGCTCTTCGGTGACGCTGTGGCATCAATAGATCTGCACCAAAACATAGTTTAAAGACTAATCTTTTCTATACTAAAAATAGAAACGGCTTCACAATTCCATTTATGCAATGCTGAAAGCAAATAAAAGGAAACAAAAAGGAGCTCCGATACTTTCAAACTGGAAACGACCCCGATACGGCACAAGCCAACCCCGTTCGCACTGGTAAACCTGACAGGCTCATTTTTATTCGACACAATGTTTTTGGGACAGAGGTACAACTTGGTAACTGCAATCTGGAGGTCGTTCATAGGTTCTGCTATCTTGCCGATGTCTTGGATGCCTGTGGTGGAGTTGAATCTGCTGTGATCAACAGAGTGCGCAGTGGATAGAGAAAAAATTCCACGAGTTACTGCGTCTTCTGACTTCCCGACCTGTATCACTGAAACTGAGGAGCAAATTCTTTCAAATTTGTCTTCGGTCAAGCTGAGGATGTTCAGAGACTTCATCGTAACAAAATGGCCATGGTACACTGGATGTGTGACTCCTCCCGGAAGGAGATGAAATCTTGTGATGAACTGAAGAGTCTTGTTGGCATTGACTCAATTGAAAACGAGATACAATGCTGTCAATGACGTTGGTTTGGCCATGAAGAGAGATGTGATGAAAGCAACTGGTTGAAACGTGTCCAGTGCCTGGAGGAGAATGGTTCCGAGGGTCATGGCCGCTCTCGGAAAACCTGGCGTCAAGTTGTCGATCAAGATCTACGATCCAAAGGAATATCCAGTTGCCTTGTACAAGATCAAGTCGAATGGAGGAAAAGCATCAGATGACAGTCCAACCCATGCTCACTTGGACTAACGAGACTGTCCATGACAGCGTAGCTCACTCTGGCCTCGTCTAGTCCAGAAGGAACGATCTAAAGTGGGCCACCTTGCGCAATAAATGTTGCAAGCTATACAGACCCTAGGAATACCGACCTATTTGCCAGAAAGAATCCAAAACGCCGAGGAATTGACCGAGAAGAAGCAATTTTTGTTGAACTGCTCATTAAGGCTTAATTAGTCCATAACTTCATTAATAATTGTGATTAAGCAAATCTGGGTAGACGTTATATGCACCCTAGGTACCCTGACCTTCATGCCAGAAAGAATCAAAATTGGTGAAGAATTGAGAGAGATGAAGCGATTTTCATGAAACGTGGACGACGCCGGACAACACATGATGGCATTAGCTCATCGCCTGTCGGCCAGATGAGTTCATAAAGGACTATTGAAGTTGACGACGACAATAACGTACTTATTTGGGAAATGACAATCATCCCAGTAAATCTCTGTTCAGCTCAAATGATATTCATATTCTGTGAAACCTGATTGGTCAGGACGCGTTGATGGTGATTAACCTTACAGCTTTGACAAGAGTTCTGTCTGCAAGGCAAACCATCGCATATTATTGCACAAGTTCTCCTCCGTTTTCATTTCTAAACTAAACAGCTCGTTCACAGGGACTTGCACGGTGGACGCTTCACATAAACTAATAATCAACGGATTAAAAAACGTGCTGTTATTTAATAAAGAAAGCATACTATCACTGATATGAAGACGCTTTCTCGAAGGGCATGTTTGTTTATGGGTTTGCGTTTCATCGATGTTCTGCAACATTAAATGTAACAACAGTTGGATAAAACGTACGATTGGCGAGAAATCGTTCCCAAACAGCCGTGGAATAAAACGTCTCAGGAAAGCCGATACAGGAAAACGTGGTGAAAGGAACTCCACTTCATATTGTTCAGCTAAAATTACTGATGTCTGTTTATTTAATCGTCACGTCACATTATATTTTGGCTGATCATCTGAGCTATTGGAATTTTTACCTCCTGAAAATTGGAGGTGGGACGTTGTTGACCGTCATCAGTCACTAGCTCAGGGTAGCATTATACATCTCATTATCGCCCATTACATCATGCGAAACCCATGCTGAGGTACACTACCGTTCAAAAGTTTGGGGTCACCCAGACAATTTTGTGTTTTCCATGAAAAGTCACACTTTTATTTCCCACCATAAGTTGTAAAATGAATAGAAAATATAGTCAAGACATTTTTCTGGCCATTTTGAGCATTTAATCGACCCCACAAATGTGATGCTCCAGAAGCTCAATCTGCTCAAAGGAAGGTCAGTTTTATAGCTTCTCTAAAGAGCTCAACTGTTTTCAGCTGTGCTAACATGATTGTACAAGGGTTTTCTAATCATCCATTAGCCTTCTGAGGCAATGAGCAAACACATTGTACCATTAGAACCAGGGCTTTGAACCGGTTCAAGGAACGAAAACCGGGAACTTTTTCTATTTCACATGGAACAGAAACGAAACCAGAAACTTTATTATTTTTTATGCTCCGAAACAGAAACGCTTATTAAAAATAATGGTAACCGGTTAATACCGGTTTTTATTTCGTTCCTCAAAGTTTCCGTAGCCTACAAATAAAAAAGTCATTCTTCTCCTGCGCAAGTTTCTATGACCCGCTGGGGTTCACTTCCTGTGTGACGTTCGCTGACTGAATGGAGAGAGCGGGAGGGTGGACTACTATCACGTCTCCACAGCTTAAATAAGAGGTAAATATTGCAGTCTATCGTTATTCAAAAACGTCAATTTCAAACACGATATCAATATATTTGTCCACGTTAATGAGAGGCTCGCGAACATTAAATGACGTTAACCTCTGTTAGCCTATCAATGCATAGGGCCTGACTAGCCTTTGGTAACACACTAAACGAATTATCTTTCATTTCTGGCACTTTTTCTGTTTGTGTAGATGGGAAGACATACTGAGAATCCAAATCGCCAACATTTGAAATAATAATTGTTTTGAATTATTTCTTGTCTTATTTAATGAAGGTTGTAATAGAATTAGCCTACATTTGGCTTAAGCTGGATGAGACAGAGACATAATTTTATAGCCATTTGTTAAACAGCTGACAGGGAACGTAATTAACCGTTCCGGGAACGAATTTTTTTTGTTCTAACCGGTTCGGGAACGTCTATTTAATGGTGGAACCCAAAACCGGAAACGTTAAAATTCCGTTTCTGTTCGGAACGAACCAATAGGAAAAAAATTCTGGTTCAAAGCCCTGATTAGAACAGTGGAGTGAGAGTTGCTGGAAATGGGCCTCTATACACCTATGGAGATATTGCACCAAAAACCACACATTTGCAGCTAGAAGAGTCATTTACCACATTAGCAATGTATAGAGTGGATTTCTGATTAGTTTAAAGTGATCTTCATTGAAAAGAACAGTGCTTTTCTTTCAAAAAGAAGGACATTTCAAAGTGACCCCAAACTTTTGAACGGTACTGTACGACGAACAATTTGAGCGTAGGCCAAAATGAATGGTTATATGTGCAGTTCTGTTTTTCCTCTGTGTTCAGCTCTAAATAAGGAGAGCGAGTTCCTGCTTCCACTGAGTGAGAGAGTGATAATTACTGTAATAACTGTCTTAACTCCCAGTGGTAGGCTTCACCCCTGCATGCCGTAAACACTGCCTCGGCAAAAAAAGTCAGTCGGAGGCCACCTTCTCACGTGCCGCTCTGTTCCGGTGTCGCTCACGGTCACTGCATGACAAGTTCGCTACAAAACTCCTTTTCCTTTTGTTTCAGGAAGGGCTTCATGCTGATGCGTTAACCCCCCTGCTGCGCAAAGGTATTCTGTGATCCCACTGCTTCTGAGGGCCAAACTGCACTTCTGCACTGTATTCTGGTTCCCTAATCACCCGAGCAGCACTTTCCTTCCAACGCTGGAAAAGGTTCGTCGACGTCCTGGCAGACTGCATCTTATGATGGCGTTTTACGGCCGTTGCAGGTTGAAAATACAAGTTAAGAATTCGAGGAAATGCAGTCTTTCCTCTTCAATCACGCAATATAACAGACTAACGCGCCGAGATGTTTTGGGCTACGTTTCCCAAATGCACTGCAGCCGGGGCATGCGATTGCTGCGCTTCCTGAATGCAACGGGAGACGAAGGTATAAATCATCCAGCTTTGTTTCTTCGCGTCCTTTGTTTTTTGACATGGCTGGTTATAAATGTATAATTATTGCACAAGAGCAGTTTCCTGTTACTTTCAGCATGTAGAAATGGTGTCTTTGAAACAGCTGAGCCAAAGTTACAGGAAATGAAGTCTTTGTAGTCCATGTGCTTTCTTGACAAAATAACAGTATTTTTCAGAGATTTGTTTCCCTTGTACATTTGTAGCTTTCTTCTCATAAATTTCTGACTTTAATCTCGAAAATTACTAGTTTTTTCTTACAAATTTCTCAATTTACAATCTCAGAGAAGACCCAAGCGTGTTTGGGTTTTTTTTCCTAATAAATGTACGACTTTAATCTCAAAGTCTGAGGTTTTTTTCTCCCCCGAATATTTCCCCCCGCCCGCAGCTCTGGTGGGTTGTTGGGTTTTTTGTTTCTTTGTTTGTTTTCTTCCTTCATGAAACCATGCTGACTTGAAATTAAGATGTGCATGGCACTACTATGTGTCTTTCTCACAGTTTTTTTTGGTTGTTCTTTTTTAGCATGCGCCAAAACTTTCATCCTTAATGAAAATGCAAAAAGAAGCAAAGCCCAAGGAGTGTTGCATTAGACGCTTGGTGTTTTCACTTGTCTCTGACTCCCTGCGATTTGTCCTTGGACTTGTCTCCGTCTTAGCATTTCTGTCTTCTCAAAAATACAGTGGTGCTTGAAAGTTTGTGAACCCTTTAGAATTTTCTATATTTCTGCATAAATAGGACCTAAAACATCATCAGATTTTCACACAAGTCCTAAAAGTAGATAAAGAGAACCCAGTTAAACAAATGAGACAAAAATATTATACTTGGTCATTTATTTATTGAGGAAAATGATCCAATATTACATATCTGTGAGTGGCAAAAGTATGTGAACCTTTGCTTTCAGTATCTGGTGTGACCCCCTTGTGCAGCAATAACTGCAACTAAACGTTTGCGGTAACTGTTGATCAGTCCTGCACACCGGCTTGGAGGAGTTTTAGCCCGTTCCTCCGTACAGAACAGCTTCAACTCTGGGATGTTGGTGGGTTTCCTCACATGAACTGCTCGCTTCAGGTCCTTCCACAACATTTCGATTGGATTAAGGTCAGGACTTTGACTTGGCCATTCCAAAACATTAACTTTATTCTTCTTTAACCATTCTCTGGTAGAATGACTTGTGTGCTTAGGGTCGTTGTCTTGCTGCATGACCCACCTTCTCTTGAGATTCAGTTCATGGACAGATGTCCTGACATTTTCCTTTAGAATTCGCTGGTATAATTCAGAATTCATTGTTCCATCAATGATGGCAAGCCGTCCTGGCCCAGATGCAGCAAAACAGGCCCAACCCATGATACTACCACCACCATGTTTCACAGATGGGATAAGGTTCTTATGCTGGAATGCAGTCTTTTCCTTTCTCCAAACATAACGCTTCTCATTTAAACCAAAAAGCTATATTTTGGTCCCATCTGTCCACAAAACATTTTTCCAACAGGCTTCTGGTTTGTCCACGTGATCTTTAGCAAACTGCAGATGAGCAGCAATGATCTTTATGGAGAGCAGTGGCTTTCCCCTTGCAACCCTGCCATACACATCATTGTTGTTCAGTGTTCTCCTGATGGTGGACTCATGAACATTAACATTAGCCAATGTGAGAGAAGCCTTCAGTTGCTTATAAGTTACCCTGGGGTCCTTTGTGACCTCGCCGACTATTACACGCCTTGCTCTTGGAGTGATCTTTGTTGGTCGACCACTCCTGGGGAGGGTAACAACGGTCTTGAATTTCCTCCATTTGTACACAATCTGTCTGACTGTGGATTGGTGGAGTCCAAACTCTTTAGAGATGGTTTTGTAACCTTTTCCAGCCTGATGAGCATCAACAACGCTTTTTCTGAGGTCCTCAGAAATCTCCTTTGTTCGTGCCATGATACACTTCCACAAACGTGTTGTGAAGATCAGACTTTGATAGATCCCTGTTCTTTAAATAAAACAGCGTGCCCACTCACACCTGATTGTTATCCCATTGATTGAAAACACCTGACTCTAATTTCACCTTCAAATTAACTGCTAATCCTAGAGGTTCACATACTTTTGCCACTCACAGATATGTAATATTGGATCATTTTCCTCAATAAATAAATGACCAAGTATAATATTTTTGTCTCATTTGTTTAACTGGGTTCTCTTTATCTACTTTTAGGACTTGTGTGAAAATCTGATGTTTTAGGTCATATTTATGCAGAAATATAGAAAATTCCAAAGGGTACAGAAACTTTCAAGCACCACTGTATCTTCTAATAATCGTCACAAAGCACGAATGAACCATTTCCAACTTGTTGAAGCAAAAGCTTGGTCTTGAAACCAGATTTGATGGGTTTTGTCGCAACCTTGACTCCGTCTCAACCTGCTTATGACTCGATCATGACTGGTCCTGGTCTCAGGTTTGACAATGGCGGCGGTTGACTGCAGCCCTACGTCACTTGTTCTCTGCCTGGAGCGAACGAGTTTAAGTGTTCGAAGGCAGAGGAAACTAGCTGAGATTCATTCAAACCTGGAGATGAAACTATTTCCATCACGGGGAAAGAAACTGTTGGATAAACCCTGTGATGTTGCCCTTTCAATCTGCTAGAAAAACCATTTTGAACGTGAGGAAGAAACTAAACTACTGAAGAACCGGTAAACAAGTGACTCCAGCCAGAGATAATCAGAACATGTGCAGGATGTTTCGCTCCATCCGTAAATCCTGGCTCATTCCTACGATAAAGATGCGTAACTCATTTCAGCACGGCACACGTTGTGCTGCTAACGGGGATATGATCTTATTTGGGTAATAATCTGCAGAACAGATTACTGTTACATTATCCGGGAGGAAAGTGCTGTTCGAGTGTGGAACAATAACACAGCAGCATGTGCAGGCATGTTTTTCCTCCTACACTGAGAGAAATGCACTTTCTCCCACTGCTTATGAGGGAAAAGGAACAGAGGACTGAGGCTTCCTGTTGGGGCTGACAAACGGCTGTGGAACCTTGACACTTCCCTGCTGTCAGCTGAAAGGGTGGGGGGTTGGTTTATTTATTTATTTATAGTCGTCAAAGGCCATGATTTTCTGGGAAAGACAATGGACAAGAAGAGCTCAGACCTTCCTTGTGTATGCTTGTGTGTGTTGTGGGGGAGAGAGAGAGACAGAGAGCATAACAGAACGTCAGCTGTCAAACTCTCGTCTAAAAAAAAAAATCAGGAAGAAATGGATGCAAGAAATGGGATGGCATAAACAGTGACTCAAACATCGTGGTTGATTCTGGTGGGATGACTTTAAAATGACCCCGATTTCACTCCAAAGTAAAGCTGTCAGAACAAACACCACGAATTCGTTAGAACGACTGAATTATATTCGTAGACTACATTAGTAAGATATAGAATTAGTATATTTAATAACTAGCCTGGCAAGCCAGACTAAATGTGAATATTTAGTCTGGCCTCGATCCGTAGACATTTCCGACGGGTGTGGGAGGAACAACCCGCTGTCTTTCAAACTGTCTCTGTGCGTATAGGCCAACGCTCTGACCAATCAGCGCAACAGTGACTGTGACGTAGTCAGAGCGACAGAAAGCAGTGGGGGAGGCCTTGAAATAAATAATTTTTCAAAATGCGTATTAATTAATAAACAGGTTCTAGATATTAAGAAGTTTGGAAATAATGACCACAAGTTTGGAGTCTGTACCACATACTTAACATACACTCTTATTTTTTCCAAGTGTTTTTCAAGGGTTTGCTTAAACTGTTTTTGAGAGTTTTTATTTAGTGGTGTTTGGTGAAATAATCTCCCTTAAATTTAAAATAACGGGAAAATAAGAAACAATCAAAAAGTAATGTTTCAAAGCTGTTTATTAATTCTTCGTACTGCACAAACTAGCCCCATCCTTTTGGCTACGAGCGGAGCCAGCTGGTAGATCAGACTTTTGCCATAGCCGGTCGGCAAAACAGCGAAAACGTCCTTCTTGAAAAGGAATGAGCGGAGAGCCTCTTCCTGCTCATGTTTCAACGAAAACTCCAAGTCTAATTCTTCTAAAACTGATTCCAAAGCGGAGTCAAACGCGCGCTGTTCACTAGCCGTAGCCATCTTTCCTGTTGTGCTTTCTCCAGCGTCGCGCAGCTTTGTCGTCACTCCTGCAAAAGCCCGCCCAAAGAATCCAAACAAAAACCTTGCGTTGTGATTGGCGGGCACGATTTGATGCCCGGGGTGTTTTTGTTTATATGGTGCGAGGCTAGACCCACTCGCTAGGCAAAAATATTTTTGGCCGCTAGGCGGGTGGGTCTAGTTTACTAGGCTAATATTTAACAGTTATTCCACGAAATCAAGTCGTACATGAGCTGATTGGCTGTCAGCCATGTTTAACGAGACTGAGTGGAATAACTTTTATTCCATCCACATTCACTGGATTTTGAGAAACGGAGCATTTTTATTTTTTGCAAATTCAATAAATTAAAAAAAAAAAAAAAATTCCAACAAAATTATTTCCGCTTCGGCGGACTTCTTAAAAACCTATCGATGGCTGCACAAATTGACTTCAGTGTTGGCTTTTTTTTTTTTTTTTGCAGAAAGCGCCGTCTTGCTGTCGTGCCGAGGGTTAGAATAGCTTTAGACTTTTATTTATTTAATTCCTCCTTGGACATTTCAGATTTGTAATTTTCAAACCGGCGAAATGACCGGAGCAATTTGTGAAAAATGCAATAAGAATAATAATTCTTGAAAATTTAAAAAGGATTTTCTTACCACCAAATACTTGCATTCCATAGTTTGTTGCTTTGTTGGGGGGTTTTGCTTTCGAGTAGAGCTTTTATTTCGTCCTCGGTTGGTTCAGCAACACGCTCCGCCGTTTTGTTTTTTCTCTACTCACGGTATATGAGCTGATATCCTGGTAAGTCGAGTAGCCAATCAGAGCGCGCGATTGCTCACAGCCAGTGAATGTGGATAGAATAATATATATTAGTATCGTACTACTAATTATTTTTATATCCTGAAAGACAAAAAAAAATCTGAATCCTATTTCTTTTGTCTAATTGAACTGCATTTCTTTTTTTGGCCAAACGTCCCTTAACAAAGATGAGAAAGCCATTTATGGCTTTTGACGTTCACATTTTTACGCGTAATTAAAGCACTTTTCTAATTGTGTATAATTAACGCATGTGTGCTCAGAGTGATTACCTGGAAGTGCTTGATTTTCAAAAGGAGCTTAACGGGTACGTTTTCTTGAGCTAAAAATGTTAAATCTTATTGACTGGGCATGATTTCAGAGTGAACTACACAGGCGCTAGAGTATTGTTATATTACACCCAGTGTAGTGAGCATATGGAGTGGAAAACAGTGATATTTGTGTAAAGGCACGTTCAAATCGGTAGATTTGTAGGGGAATCTCAGGTAACATCAGAAATGTAAAAATGAGCTAAATATTAATACAAAAAAAAAAAAACCTTATGTGAATTAACTGATCGATTAGCTTCATGAAGTGACACGCGCCTCCTGTCATTTTGGTACAGGATGCATCCTGCAGCACTAGTGCTTATGTTCAGAATAATCGTGTTCGTAATATTTTGCAATTTTTAGGTAATCAGAGAAGCCTGACTCTGAAGTGATGTTCAAACACGAATGCTCTGGAGCGAAAGATGGAAGAGAAGGTCTGAGTGGTGGTCTGTATTACCTGTCTGTAGGTGTCCTGGTGATGCTCGTCGTTACGGGAGTCGTAGTACTGCTCGATGAAACCAAAGTACTCCTGCCTCTTTCTCTGCAGCGTGCTGGCTCTGCGCTCGGCATTGGCAGGTAGGTAACCCTAAGAACAGCAACACACACACACACACACACACAAACAGCCAATTACGGAAGGGCAGTTGAAATGTCTCTTCTAATCAATCCACTATCAAACCACATTAGCTCCCTGAAATTTCTGCTGCCTGTGCACTGCACCCGTGTTCGAGCGAGGTCACTCTCTTTCACTCCACTGCTGCAACTCCCATCACACTCTGCTGTATTGGCTGTGCTGCTCAAGACATCCCCTTCGTACTGGATTCAGATCCAGGTCAATTGGGCTTTTAAAGAGTCAAGTGAAAGCACCAGGACAAATGCACAAACCTATTACAGCTACACTGTTGATATAACAGACATTCAAGAGCCCTACGTGTATGCATTTCATACTCCAATACAATACAATATAGTGTGTCTCTTGATATGTGATCACTGACCCAACACATGAAAGCAACCAATAATCCAAAAACAATAATAATATTATTATTATTAATAATAATAATAATAATAATTATGCGTTACAACATGAGACATTCATTCATCTTCATTAAATGATTTATCCTGGTCAGGGCAATGATGGATACAAAGATTGTACAGAAACCCTGGGCATGAGGCGGGAATGCAAAGTGGATGGGATACGATGCGACTCTGTATTGTGCGATTTTTGGGGGGGGAAAAAAAGTTAGCTTTAAAAAGTGGGCATCCTTTACCAAGATTTACACACGCAAGCTTTCCCTCATTGACTAAGACTGACCGGCATATTGGCTATGCTTTCACTGGGACAGGTACAATGGTCAATTCTTTCCCAAGAACTAACGGACACACAAGTCAAGGACAACACAGAGGCCATGTCTCCTCCACTGGAATCGATTGTGTCCTGAATGTGTCCTTCACCTGAACTGACAGGTACAAAAGCCATGCCGCCTTTCTGCAGACTTACAGGCATCGAGACCACACCTGATTGGCTGAGACTGACCAGCACAGAGGCCACAGCTCCTCCCTGGGACTGACACGCACAGAGTCCAGTCCTCTTTTGCTGGGATGGACAGGCAGGCACAGAGTCCAGTTCTTTTTCACTGTGACCAGCAGGCACAGAGCCCAGTCCTCTTTCACTGGGACTGATGGGCAGACACAGAGCATAGTCCTCTTTCACTGGGACCGAAATGCACAAAGCCCAGTCCTCTTTCATTGGGACCAAAATGCACAAAGCCCAGTCCTCTTTTATTGGGACCAACATGTACAAAGCCCAGTCCTCTTTCTTTGGGACCGACAGGCCGGCACAGGGCCCAGTCCTATTTTGCTGGGACTGACAGGCAAGGACAGAGTCCCGTCCTCTTTTACTAGGACTGACATACACAGAGCCCAGTCCTCTTTCGCCAGGACCAATGGGCAGGCACAGAGCCTAGTCCTCTTTTGCCAGAACCAATGGACAGGCAGGCACAGAGCCCAGTCCTCTTTTGCTGGAACCAACGTACAGGCAGGCACAGAGTCCAGTCTTCTTTTGCTGGGGCCGACAGGCAGGCACGGAGCCCAGTCTTCTTTTGCTGGGGCCGACAGGCAGGCACAGAGTCCAGTCTTCTTTTGCCAGGGCCGACGGGCAGGCACAGAGCCCAGTCCTCTTTTGCCAGGACTGACGGGCAGGCACAGAGCCCAGTCTTCTTTTGCCGGGGCCGACAGGCAGGCACAGAGCCCAGTCCTCTTTTGCCAGGACTGACGGGCAGGCACAGAGCCCAGTCTTCTTTTGCCGGGGCCGACAGGCAGGCACAGAGTCCAGTCTTCTTTTGCCGGGGCCGACAGGCAGGCACAGAGTCCAGTCTTCTTTTGCCGGGGCCGATGGGCAGGCACAGAGCCCAGTCCTCTTTTGCTGGGGCCGACGGGCAGGCACAGAGCCCAGTCCTCTTTTGCTGGGGCTGACGGGCAGGCACAGAGCCCAGTCCTCTTTTGCCGGGACCGACGGGCAGGCACAGAACCCAGTCCTCTTTTGCCAGGACTGACGGGCAGGCACAGAGCCCAGTCCTCTTTTGCTGGAACCAACGGACAGGCCAGCACAGAGCCCAGTCCTCTTTCCCTGGGACCGACAGGCAGGCACAGAGTCCAGTCTTCTTTTGCCAGGGCCAACAGGAAGGCACAGAGCCTAGTCTTCTTTTGCCCAGGCCGATGGGCAGGCACAGAGCCCAGTCCTCTTTTGCCAGGACCGACGGGCAGGCACAGAGCCCAGTCCTCTTTTGCCAGGACTGACAGGCAGGCACAGAGCCCAGTCCTCCTTCTCTGGGACCGACAGGCAGGCACAGAGCCCAGTCCTCTTTTGCTGGGACTGAAATGCACGGAGATCACACATCCTTAAGTGGGACTAATAGGCACAGAGGAGCTCTGTCTCCCAATTTTTGTCCAGTACACTCTGACCTGAAATATAGAGAACACTACAGAAATATTGAGACTGCCAATTATTCTTAGCACCAGCAAGAAAAATATGGCTGTAGTTCAGTCATTCTGGTAAAGTAAGACATGAAAAATGAATTCTTAGTGTTCCAATGTTCAGTGCGCTGATTAGCCAGTCACTATCAGTCACAGTAAAGAGGCAGAAATCATCGCCTTTCTTATTCCACAATGAGAGCGAGTGCAGCAGATGTCTGTGCCCGAAAAAGAAAGTCTCTTGATAAAGTAATTGATTGCATGGAAATCTAGAGCCATGGAAATCCATTTATCACAGGAGACACTATCCCACACGGCCATTTTTTACCCCCCACCACCCGGACAAGTTCTGCACCAAGATGTATGTGTGCCAAGTGGCAGTGTTCATGCCAGGGCTATGGGCCATTAGCATATGTACATGTAATTAAGCCTAATTGATAATGCATAAATGTCGAGGATTCACGGTGAGGAAGAATGCACTGCTGATCATCAGGAACATTAAAGACTCGGAGTCAGGAGGGAGAATTTTAAGACGACTACAGAGAATGGAGAGGCATATTAATTGGCATGTCTCAGAGAGAAAGTGTACAGTGAGCGACAATCAGAAAGAATATTGCCAGGAAGGGTCAATCATCATGCAAGCCAGATTTTGCACACCTCGGCCTTAAATTTATTCACAAAACTCTTATCAGTTTTGAGAAGGTCTTTTATGTTTTGTGCTGCACAGCCTCAATGAAATAATAGCATTTTTGAACTGATTCAATTAAAGATCTGATGGAAAGAAGAACCGGTGAAAATAGAGTTCTGAGCAGGGTTCGACGTTAACTTTTTAATCCACTCGGACAGGCAGCCAGATTTTTCACTTGTCCTGACCATAACCTTTTTATTCCCATGTATTTACTCATTCAATGAAAGGAAAGTAATTAAAAAAGTTTATCAAAAAAAGCAGGTATAGTTATGATAATCATAATGCTTTAATGATTTATAATTTTTCAATAAAACTCAAACTTTAACTGGAACAATAAACAAAAACTATCCAAAGCTCCATTACGGTGCGTGTGTTGTTATAACCCATTACCTGATCTGCAGTTTTAAGAGTTAGACCCACCCAGATTCAAAGCTTCTGGAGGAAATAAAGTTAAATCTTGATTCATCCAGTAAAACGTGAAGTATAAATTAACTTAAAGAAATTAAACTGAAAGAAAACGAGTTGGATGTGATAAGGGGGACAGAATCATGTTGTGAATGAAAACAAACTGTGACTGAATTCAGCACTGTCGTAAAATTCCCCCGAAATATTTTACCGCATTTGTGATGGTTCATGTGAACCATACAAAAGAAAAATACAATGAATGAAACCAAGATTCAACACAGACATTTATTCTGTTGAGGTGTTTGATCGCCATTTCTTCAATTTTGATAAATTCAAAGTCTGACGATCTATAATTAGATATTACGACATGGGTTTTTTGTTTTGTTTTTACACATATGCACCTGCTGCACTCAGCTTCCCCGGAATTTTGTAAACAGTAACACGCCTGGATCACTGAGGGGATTGAACTAGTTTTGTTGGAACTTTATTGATGTTACTCTTGAATAATTATGATAAAAATGGTGATTTTTCAACAAACATTCAATTTGTCCAATCAGACAGGCAGGTGCAGATTTGACTTGTCCGGCCCAAACATTTTGTTGTCCCGGACAGTCGGACTACCATGAATCTTGAGCCCTGTCTGACAAACATCAACAAGTTTATATTCTGCTCCACCTGCACACGTTATACATATGTTTCATTTGTTTGCTATTTGGTTTGATCTGGTTTCACAGTCAGCATAATTAAACCAACCAAAAAGTGTGGGGGGGAAGCATTGGTTGAGGGGTGTGTAAGGCTGAAAACGCACTTGTAACACTTTAATTCATCAGGTCAGAAACATGAACCTGGAAATAGTTAAATAAGCCGTGCCACAGATAATTACACAACTAACTAGATTAAAACGTTTTGTGTATTCACGAAACCTTTCATTTCTCTGTTTGATCATCATCCCAATTGCCAAGGACACGTCTCTCTTTTGGCTCACGAAGAAGAGAGAAAGAAAGAGAGAAGAGAGAAAGAGAGAAAGAAAGAAAGACAGACAGACAGAGAGAGAGAGAAAGAAGAAAGAAAAAGAAGAGAAAAAGAGAGAGAAAGAGAAAGAGAGAAAGAAAGAGAGAAAGAGAAAGAAAGAGAAAGAGAAAAAGAAAGACAGACAGACAGAAAGAGAGAAAGACAGAAAGAAAGGAGAAAGGAGAGAGAGAAAGAGAGAAAGGAGAGAGAGAGAAAGAAAGAAAGAAAATAATAAATAAAGAAAGAAAATGCTGTGCGCAGCCCAGAATACATGCCACGTACTAAACACAATACACTGAAAAGGTGTTTTCTTTATAGCCACATCGTTGGCGTAACTGACTAATTACAAAGCACCGAGCCGGACGATATCCTGACATTTGTTTCTCATTTGTTTGATTAGTGTTCTTGTGAAAATTACAGTGACATCATGGTTGGCTGTCTTGAGATTAACATGTCCAGTATGCGAATGGGGAAAAAATAAAATCATTCAACTGAACTCCAGCTACACATTTTTGTATGCACAGCATACATTTGTGCCTCTTCCTATGTGTGTGTTTGTAATGAAGATCCTCTTGTGCACTGTGCACGGTATATAACGTCATCATTACCGCAATACTGGCTTCTGTCACCGTGGGATCAGAACCCTGCAATTAGTACCCCAACAAACCAGTTCTTTCTTCATGCCTTCCTGTGAGTGTTTTGATCGCTCATGACACCTGTACATTATGGCTGCAAAAATCAACATTTTTCATTCGATTATTATTATTATATAAATAATAAACTGACTGTGTTGGCTATGGCTTAGAAATAGCAAGGTCCATAATATTTGTCATTTCATATTTTGTTCCCCAGTAGCAATGCAAAACTGCAGGGAACAACTGTTAACATCTTGTTACACACCTCTCGGGCTAATCTAATGATTGTTCTCTGCTACAATAACAACCAATTAAAATTACAAATGAGGAACCTGTTCAGGAAAGAAAAAGAAAAAAACACTACTGGATAGCTTAAAAACGACAAACACTACAGAGTCAAAATTAACCAGCTTAACCTTATCCAGCCTCATTATACTGTGAAATTGCTGCACGTATTTTACTACGACATCGCGAGGGAAAGAAAAATAAATAAATAAATAAATAAATAAAAACAAATCCCCTTCCATGAAATGTAATACGAGGCTATAATGTCAGCCGTGTAGTATTATCCCTCACCAAGCAGGAGTTTTCGGGTGATTTCATTTTTCATGTTTGTGCATCACTGATATGCACAGAAGACAGTTACCGTTCGGACGGACGGACGGAAGGACTTTATTCATCACACACTTGTGAAATTTCCTCTCTGCATTTAACCCATCTGAAGCAGTGAGCACACACACCTGAGCAATGAGCGTGCACACATACCCAGAGCAGTGGGCAGCCATGCTAACAGCGCCCGGGGAGCAGTTGGAAGTTCGGTGCCTTGCTCAAGGGCACCTCGGCCCAAGGCCGTCCCATATTAACCTAACCGGCATGTCTTTGGACTGTGGGGGAAACCGGAGCACCCGGAGGAAACCCACGTGGACACGGGGAGAACATGCAAACTCCGCACAGAAAGGCCCTCGCCGGCCATGGGGCTCGAACCCGGACCTTCTTGCTGTGAGGCGACAGTGCTAACCACTACACCACCGCACCGCCAAATCATGTTAAGGGACTAATTTTTTTTTTTAAACTGATCTTTCATTGCAGGGCAGCACGGTGGTGCAGTGGTTAGCGCTGTCGCCACACAGCAAGAAGGTCCGGGTTTGAGCCCCGTGGCCGGCGAGGGCCTTTCTGTGCGGAGTTTGCATGTTCTCCCCGTGTCCGCGTGGGTTTCCTCCGGGTGCTCCGGTTTCCCCCACAGTCCAAAGACATGCAGGTTAGGTTAACTGGTGACTCTAAATTGAGCGTAGGTGTGAATGTGAGTGTGAATGGTTGTCTGTGTCTATGTGTTGGCCCTGTGATGACCTGGCGACTTGTCCAGGGTGTACCCCGCCTTTCGCCCGTAGTCAGCTGGGATAGGCTCCAGCTTGCCTGCGACCCTGTAGAACAGGATAAAGCGGCTAGAGATGATGAGATGAGATGAGATCTTTCATTGCTCCAAACATTAAAAGTTGTTTGTCATGTGTGCTTTCCTTAATGGTGTTTCAGGAGTGCACTGGGGGGTTTAAATAAGTGTATTTTTCTTTAAAAACAAATAAATCAATAAATAAGGCGTGTGTTTTCAATCAGTCCTGCTTTGAAGGGTTGCGAAATCGCTTTAAAAGTTCACACGAACTCCGTATGAAGTGACATTAAACCTTTCTTCCAAAATTCAGTCTGACAGCAAGAAAGCTTATAAAGTTGGAGGTGAAACTGATCTTACTCTCTTCGTTTCCTTGGAAGCTGCCTTCACAATGTTAGACCTGAAAACGGTTTTGCGCGCTTATTTGGCGTAGCAGTCCGAGCGGTCCGGCTGCCCTCAGCAGCTTCACGATTGTCTTACATTCTATGGGTGTCACGGTACACAAAAGTCACGGTTCGGTACGTAGCTCGGTTTTGAAGTCACGGTTCGGTTCATTTTCGGTACAGCAAGAGGCAAAAATGCACAACATAAAACTGCAGGCTGTTTACTATGAACCTCTGTAAACACCAACAGTTTATACATTTTTAATAACATTTTAAATGAAATGTACTTGAAAATAAGATACTGTATAAAAAAAAAAATAGAATCCTGCCGCAAACCGGTGATAACTACTTCCTGAGGACCTGTTCTGTCAGTGCTGAGTCAGGCTTGTAGTACTTGAGTCCGCCTCATGCCCTAATTTTAAGGACTTGTGACCTGACTCGGACTCGTGCATTAACTGCATTCGGACTCGTAAATTGGAGACGAGGACTCGGATTTTTCCTTTTTTTTTTTTTGCACCATGCCATAATGGGCGGCACGGTGGTGTAGTGGTTAGCGCTGTCGCCTCACAGCAAGAAGGTCCTGGGTTCGAGCCCCGGGGCCGGCGAGGGCCTTTCTGTGTGGAGTTTGCATGTTCTCCCCATGTCCACGTGGGTTTCCTCCGGGTGCTCTGGTTTCCCCCACAGTCCAAAGACATGCAGGTTAGGTTAACTGGTGACTCTAAATTGACCGTAGGTGTGAATGTGAGTGCGAATGGTTGTCTGTGTCTATGTGTCGGCCCTGTGATGACCTGGCGACTTGTCCAGGGTGTACCCCGCCTTTCGCCCGTAGTCAGCTGGGATAGGCTCCAGCTTGCCTGCGACCCTGTAGAACAGGATAAAGCGGCTAGAGATAATGAGATGAGATGAGATGCCATAATAATTTGGCACAAGATATTTATATCTCCATTAATTTTGAGACCAATTTTGTGCAAGAGAATGCACATTCACCTGTTCATACGTCATGTTCAGGAACAACCTAACGTTAATGGCGCTAAAATGCCTGTTGAGACGCCCCTAGGATTGTCCGCTTTGCTTATACAGACTTTTCGTGCAGTGGGAAAAAATGCACTGCTATGTGTTCCGTATGTAGAAGAACTATCGAGGAGACGACGGGGACAACCTCGAACTTCAATCATCACTTGGCGAGACTCCACCCAGAGAAGGAAGTGACACACTATGTTCATTGCTCTGCTGATAATGGGCGGGGCTTGCTGAGCGATGAACTCGCTAGTGTTGACCCTCTCTCATGCCCTGTTGATAGTGGGCGGGGCTCAGGGGCGCCGCCAGAAATTTTGGGCCCCATGAAAGATTAGAATTTTGGGCCCCCCAACTTTGCCCACCCTCATCACAATTGCACTATTGTCATTATTTGACTTTTGATAGCCCATGGACCTTGAGTTTGTGACTTTGTTATTACATTTTATGTATTAACCTACCAGGGACTAGATGAAAACTGGGCAGTGACTAATTCTGGTGCATTTACAATCACAAATGAAAATTCAAGATTTTGCCACATGCTTTCTTGTGCTAGGACAACTGGTAGTGAAATGTGTGATGTGACTGCTAAGCAACACTTTAATCTAGCAAACTGTATATGGCGCTCGCTCATTAAAAACTTCAATCCTAAAGCATTTATGGGTTGTATTGCTGCTCACCTCCTTCTCCAAAGGGGGGTTCAGTGGTTTGGTAGGGCGGAGGTCCCCCTGAGGCTGAATCTATGCATATTTAGGGCACCCCATTACTTATGAAACTGGTTATTAGCACTAGTTATTAGCACCAGCATAACGTAATATTTCATCTTATCACACAAGTCAGTTCAGTTATTAAAATGGAAAAAAAAAAAAAGTCACTGTACAAACTGTAAAAGTGTTCTCTTGATAGGCTAATCCAACCACGTTCATACTGTTCATTTACCATTCGCTAATATTTTGAACACACATGTGAGCGATAGCTACCTTTCTTTGGGAAAAACTGAGTGACCAGTTGCCTGCCTCTCCGGTCCCTCTCAGCTTTCAGCTGCCTTTCTTTACATTTTTGACAGCCACTCTTCATATTTAGCGATCATAGACTGTACGCACTCCACTGCTGGCTGGCTGGCTGCTGCACCGCGACACAGCAGCAAGTAGTGTTGCACTGATCAGCACACAGATTTAACGCATCGCGCTTCTACCAGAACTGGACCGTACCATTTCGCAAAAGGGGGAGGGTTAAATGACAGTATGTTGAAGAACTCAAGAAATAGACAACCTTGTTCAATTAGCTCATTTTACCAGATGGAATATTGCATTGTTGTTATTTCAAAAGTCTTATTAAAATCATTAAAAGCATATTATCAGCCCCTTAAAGGGCCCCATGGCAGTGCTGGGCCCCTAGAATTGTTCTAACCTTTCCCCCCCGGCGGCGCCCATGGCGGGGCTTGCTGAGCGATGAACAAGCTTTTTATCTGTAGCCTATTAACTAAAACGGGGCAGTCAGTGGGGCAGTAACGTTAGTCCGACACAGAAGCAGAGACGCTTTCACAGCCACTGTCAGCTGGAGTCTTGTTCTCGGACTCGACTTGAAATTTTCTTTCATGACTTGGACTTGAACACTGTGGACTCAAACTCAAGGTTTAGTGACTCGACTCCAACACTGCTGAGTACACAGCTGCTTGCTGTTCCAGGTACCTCTCAAGCACATCATAACTGGAGGTCGTGTTGAAGATAAAAATCGTTCAATCGTTTTTCCGAATTGATTACGTTCAGCCCTAATTAGTATACATCAGGCTTTCGTCTAAACGGGGGAACAGGGGCGCTGCGCCCTCTTACTCTCGGCGTGCGCCCCCTTACCGACTCCGTGAAAACATCCCAGCAACACTACGTGACAATGTGTCTGATCATCAAATACGTTATAATTGCTCCAAAAATATTCCAATCATAGTAGATACACCGCCAGACGGTGCAAAAACAATCCGAATTGGCGTTTTCCAGACTGAGGCGCCATGTTGTTTAGTTGTCGCGGCTGCTCTCGCGAGATTTGACATGGGTTACATACAAGGTCAGCTGACTTGTAGAGCGAGATTTCTCGAGACTGAATGACCTTTCACCCACCGGCACGGGAGCTTTTGACAGAAGTTGTTCGCGAGTTGCTTTTGTTGACACTTGGGCATTTAAAGATGTCATCCCATGGCACGAAACGGAAGAAAGCCAAAGACTGTCCGGGGCAGAAGAAGATTACTTCTTTCTTTTTCAATGTTGACAGACAATTTGTTACAATTTCCCTCTCAGATAGCCTCAGAATGTCCCATTGGAGCATTTTTCAAAGGCTTTGCACGGCGGGGGGGGGACAACCAGCACCATCCCCCCCCGCTTCGCTCCCTCGCCATGGTGAGCGCCCTCATACTAAATTTTTCTAGAAAAAACCCTGTACACCATTTCTACACCGACACTGTACGACCTCTGTTTAATATGCTGCATGGCGTATCGTTATCCCAACTCATATCAGTGCAATTGCACTATCATATTTGGAACCATGTCATGTCGCCCAAGTGGACTGCGATTCCTAGATTCCTCCAATAAAAACCATTTCCCCAAACCAGTCTGAAGTCCTTTTGTGCAGGAGCAAAATAAATACAATAACACCACCTTGCTATGAGAAACACACATACACAGTTTGAGGTAAAGTAAGTGGGAAAGGAAAGCGAGCCAGCTTGCACTGCTCAGGCCAGGTGCGGAGGCACAGCAACAACAGGCAAGTAATAAATGCAGCGTGTCAGTGCTGAGACAAGGAGAGGACATGCTACACGTATCCCAGCATGCCCGGCGAGCGGCGGGAGGCCTTCATGCTCGAGTGTAATGCTCAGAGTCCCAGGCCGGGCTCTGGCTCTGCGTCAGGCTCCTCTCCCAGCTGCTCAGCGAGCATGGGCCATTAGTCAAAGGTGTCCAGGCCACATTAGCGAAATAGAAAACACTATTTAATCACCTGTGCATATTTGTCCCTTTATTTATTAAAAGCACAGCCTGCGAGCCGCTCCAGGTCTACACGAAAACGACTGTGGAACTTGTGCGTAATATGTACCGAGTACGAGATCGTGCTGAATCACAGATGAATTACTGTGCACCTTCAACCATGCATATTTAAATTACTTGGCTGATAAAAGTCTTGCATAGTTTAATAAAGAGCACTTGTAAAAGCCTGCACTTTATTTGTACTGAACGTCAAAAAGCTCGAGCCTGGAGAGCGCAAAACGGCATGAAGAGGATATGGAAGTCGAGGGAGGTCAAGTTGAGCTACTTCTTGACCACAGTAGAGTCTGTTCTCCTGTATGGATGCGAGCGTTGGACCCTGACGTCAGGGTTCGAAAGATGTCTCGATGGTTGCTTTACTGCATGCTGCACACCATCCTTAATGTTAGTGGGAGGCAATACATCACAAGTGAAGTGCTACGGTGCTGTGAAAAAGTATTTGCCCCTTCCTAATTTGTTCTGTTTTTGTATATTTGTCACACGTAAACGTTTCATGTCTTCAAACTAATTTTAATATTAGACAAAGATAGCCAAAGTAAACACAAAATGCAGTTTTCAAATGATTTCATTTATTGACAGAGAAAAAAAAAAAAAAGTGTTACCCAACCCGACCTGGCCTTATGTGAAAAAGTAATTACCCCCTCAACCAATTAACCTCAATCAATCAAACAAGTATTTGATTGATTGAGGTTAACTCCAGACTGAGAGCATTTGAGACGGCGTCCCTGATTTGTAACTGTTTTAAATGTTTTGTTTTGTTTTTTAATCAATCAGACTCCTGTAAATTGTAATTTTAATTTTGTAACCTGTGCTGCCTCTTGGCCAGGACGCCCTTGTAAAAGAGATTATTAATCTCACTGGGTCTTCTCTCCTGGTAAAATAAAGGTTAAATAAAAAAAAAGTAACCAAATTGAATTGATAATTAGGTTCAATTTCACTAGCCACACCCAGGCATGATTACTGGCAGACCTGTTCAATCACATAAATAGAACCAGGTTGGCAATGTGAAATAGGCTAACAGATCTTAAAAAGATGCCGCAAAGTAAACAGCTACAAGAACAGATGCGCAACAAAATAATTGAAATCCATCAGTCAGGAAAGGGTTACAAAGTGATTGCCAAGGCTCTGGGACTCCAGCGAACCACAGCGAGAGCCGTTATCTACAAATGGAAAAAAACACTCGTAACAGTGGCAAACCTTCCCAGGAGTGGCTGGCCTTCCAAAATTCAACCAAGAGCATGTCGACGACTGATCTAGGAGGTCACAAAACAACCCCGACAAACATCTAAAGAAATGCAGGCCTCACTTGCCTCAGTTAAGGTCAGTGTTCATGATTCCGCAATAAAGGCGGCACTGGACAAAAATGGCATCCATGGGAGACTTGCAAGGTGCAAACCACTGCTGACCAAAAAGAACACAAAAGCTCGACTCACGTTTGCCAAAAAGCATCTTGATAACCCCAAGACTTTTGGGATAATATTCTGTGGACTCATGAGTCAAAAATAGAACTTTTTTTGGACGACATGAGTCCCAGTACATCTGGCGTAACGCCAACACAGCATTCCAAAATAAGAACACCATACCAGCAGTCAAACATGGTGTTAGTAGTGTGATGGTCTGGGGCTGCTTTTCTGCTTCAGTACCTGGACGACTTGCCACAGTTGATGGAACCATTAATTCTGCTCTCTACCAGAAAATCCTGAAGGAGAATGTCCGCCCATCAGTTCGTGACTGAAAACTCAAGTGCAGCTGGGTTATTCAGCAGGACAATGATCTGAAGCACACAAGCAAGTCCACCTCAGTTATCGTTTTGTAGTGGCCTAGTCAAAGTCCTGACTTGAATCCAGTTGAGATGCTGTGGCAATACCTTAAATGGGCACTTCATGCTCAAAAACCCTCCAATGTTGCTGAATTGAAACAACTCTGCCAAGAGCAGCGGGCAAAAATTCCTCCGCAGCGATGTAAAAGACTCATTGCAGGTTATCGCAAATGTTTAATTGCAGTTGTTGTTGACAAGGGTGGCCCAACCAGTTATTAGGTTTAAGGGGGCAATTACTTTTTCACACAGGTGATACAGGTTTTGAGTGCAAGCAAACACAAAATGCAGCTTTTAAATGATCACTCCGTTTATTAAAAGTGTTTCTATCTCGGGGGCGTCGTGGCTCAGGTGGATAAGGCGCCATACCATAAATCCGGGGACCCGGGTTCGATTCCGGCCTGAGGTCATTTCCCGATCCCTCCCCGTCTCTCTCTCTCCCGCTCATTTCCTGTCTCTACACTCATCTCATCATCTCTAGCTGCTTTATCCTTCTACAGGGTCGCAGGCAAGCTGGAGCCTATCCCAGCTGACTACGGGCGAAAGGCAGGGTACACCCTGGACAAGTCGCCAGGTCATCACAGGGCTGACACATAGACACAGACAACCATTCACACTCACATTCACACCTACAGTCAATTTAGAGTCACCAGTTAACCTAACCTGCATGTCTTTGGACTGTGGGGGAAACCGGAGCACCCGGAGGAAACCCACGCGGACACGGCGAGAACATGCAAACTCCGCACAGAAAGGCCCTCGCCGGCCCCGGGGCTCGAACCCAGGACCTTCTTGCTGTGAGGCAACAGCGCTAACCACTACACCACCGTGCCGCCTGTCTCTACACTGTCCTATCCAATAAAGGTGCAAAAAGCCCAAAAAAAATCTTTAAAAAAACAAGTGTTCCTATCTTTATCTTATATTAGACCTAGTTGGATGACCGAAAACATTTAAATGTGATAAAGCAAAAATGGAAGAAATCAGCGGGGGGAATACTTTTTCACAGTACTCATATGGAGAGTCTCTTCACTGCGGTTGGATTTCAGCAAATGGAGGGATTTCTGGAAAAGATGACGAACACATTAGTCACTGTGACGACTGCTAGTAATTTTCTCTTTGTCACCGATGAGCGTGACGAGCGCCAGTGGGAACCCTGGACAATTTTTTTTTTTTACCAACAGTAGAACCCCAAGTAAAATATCAGTACAGGCTGACTAATTTTCAAGTGAGTTACCTGCAGCAAAACTTTCCCAAATAATATATACTGCACGGAGAAGCGAACCTGCGTCTTGGTAGTCCTGCGTCTTCACCATTACACCACCTCGCTTTATAACGCCATGATGGGCCAACAAGGGTTAATGAATTTGTGCGAGCAGCGCTGGTGCAAATTGTGACTCTCACTCGGGATCTTTCTACTTTATTATTACTACTGTCCTTCAAGCCGGTCACCGTCCCATAGTGACTCTTCACGACAAAGCTCGCCATCTTTCCCGATCTTCAGCCAATCACGTGGCCTCGTTGATTGGAAGGCCTGTCAGCTCCTCGATGTTATCGGCAAATCTGATCCTTGGCCTGCCGCGCTTCCTCTTACCAGCCACTTTTCCTTGCAAAATGATCTTTTCTAGATTGTCGCCCTGCCGTCTGGAACGATGACCAAAATACGTCGGTTTGCACAACTGAATACAGTTTAACGGCGATCACTTTCATACACCGATCTCATTTAACACCCACACCATGAAATACGCAGGAGTCTTCGCCAGCACCATAACTCAAACGATGATATCCGCTCTTTTGCTGCTCGACTCAATTCCCAAGATTTGCATCCATAAGTCATCACAGAGAATATTAGTGTTTCCATAAGCCTGATTTTAGTGGCTTTTGTGACAGATTTATATCTTTCCATATCTCAGTCATGTTCGTCATTGCAGATTTTTGCCATGGCAATTCTCCTCTTCACTCCCTTCAGACTACCATGATCATTTAACTTCATTATTATTATAACGTTTTTAGGACGCTAGTTCTCCCTCAGTTTTCAACCAATCACCACCAAATTTCACATGAATACTTCTGGGCTGAATTACGTTGCTATGACTTTTGGCGCTGATCTGGATCACCAAACCAGAATGATCCATGAAAACTGGCTTTTTTTTAATTTCCAATCACTTATAACTCTGTCAACTTTCATGTTTTTTTCAAATCAGCGGTTTTTTTTTGTTGTTCAGGACGGCAAGGCGCAACTTTTCCTTGACCTTCAATTGACAAAGGTCAGTTAGCGCAAACAAGATCTACTGTGAGCTACTGCTGACTTGCGTACCCCCCGCTCTCGCTTATATCAGAATACAAGCAATCCAAGGAATAGGACACTTATTATGAATGTTGACTTCAACAAATAATGAACCCTGAAACAAGTAAGTAAAGCGCAGTGTCTCTCCCCAGGGATTTCAAATAGCATCCTGGTAAACTGTCATTTTGAAATAGCGTCAAAATCCACCCTGTATGTTTCGTAAATACATTCAGTCGGTAAACAGGAAGTCGATGTGCGACAGACTTGAAAACGGTAAACATGGTATAGAACCCCAAGCTGAAGCTCGGTACCAAATATCAAGCAGGTGTGATTTGTAGTTGCTGAGAAAAATGTTATGAAAATTCTGTAAATCCATGCTATAGGTTTCGTAAATACATTCTGTCGGTAAACAGGAAGTTGATGTGGGACAGATCTGAAAACGGTATACATGGTATAGAACCCCAAGCTGAAGCTCGCTACTAAATATCAAGCAGTTGTGATTTATAGTTACTGAGAAAAAGGGTGTTTCGGATGGACGGAGATACGGACGGACAGAGGGAAACCAGTATAACCCCCCCCCCCGAAGCAGGGCTATTATAATAATAATAATGTGACTTCAGTCACAGTGTCAATAGGGGTGTTCACACGGCAACTTTTACTCCGGTGTAGCACCGGGGCTGCCCCGGTAGAGCGTTCACACGGTACAAAGTTATACCGGTGTAGCCCCTGAAAGCTGCTTAAACCGGTGCAAATCTAACCCTGCTCGGGAGGTGGTTTAAGAAATTTACTCCGGAGTAAATGCTAGTTTGCGGGGCAGCACCGATATAAAATGGGACGTCTGAACGCTACAGGGGTAGACTCGCTACGCGTGAGGAGAGTTGATTACATACGGGCATTGCATAATTTGCATCCTGCTATTTTGCGCTTCCAAAATGGCGAATATCAACAACAACAGAACTTCCAGCGTTGCCAGATTGGGTGGTTTTCAGTGCATTTTGACGGATTTGAACATTTTTTGGGCTGGAAAACGTCAGCAGTATCCGGCAACACTGGTGTCTTCATCCACGTTGTTTTCCCGGCGCTTGGTGATGCCATGACAACCGGGAAAAGGAAGTACATTTTCACCCATGCGCATATTTCATTTCCGCATTATTACTATCGTATAGCACGGTCGCAAAAACTGCCGTGTGAACGCAAGTGGGGCTGCACCGGTGCTAACACGCTTCTCTCTAGTAAGCAGGTTTGTGACGTGTGAACGCTCCACAAAATTTACACCGGTGTAAGATATATCGCAACAAAATACATCGGTGCAGCATCGATGCAAATATGTGCCATGTGAACACCCCTTATGTAGTTTTATTTGTTGTCTCAGTGCATGGAGAGCAGTCGTAATAATAATAATAATTTTTTAAAAAATGCTCCTTAACCAAATTGTGCACGTTTGGGGTGTTGAAAATAAAACCACGCTCAAGTGCAGGCCCTCGGTGATGGGCTGCAGAAGCACTGGTGATTTCCCCTGCCATCTCCACTCTCGGAGCAACTCTGCTCCTGCCAAGTGCTAAATGCTGAACTCCAGTAAAACAGCCAATTGTTTCTTCCCCCCCCCTCCCTCTCTCTTTTTCTTTCTCTTCCTGAAAAAAAGGGTTTAAGGAATCAATTTTGGAAGTAAATGAAATCTTTATTTTTCGAGCAAGGAACTGACAAAGCAAAAATGATTTCTACTTAGAGGAGCACTTGAGCAGGTTCCTGTGGAAGACGAGGGACAGTGGATGGGGGGGCTGAGGAGGGGCAAGGTTGTGCTTTGTGTGCAGTCAGCAGGACAGGGAATCGATTGTACATTAAAGGAACAGTTCAAACATTGACACCACGTTCTGCCGCCTTCACCGAGCCCCCGTCGCCGCCCAGTCAACCATCACTCTTGTTTAAGGATGATTTCCAGCTGTTTGAGATCGCGCCGATCCTCACAGATACACACACGATGCTCAGAGACACGCTCGGATAAATGAAGTCACATCGGAAACCACGACGAGTTCAATAGCACGGATCGATGGGATTTGATTGAGTATAGACTTGGGTTCTCGTCAAAATGACAGATGAGTGTGCCGTAGGGAAATGAAGGTCAGACAGGTGAATTGGATGTTTGCACGTCTCTGTGTGTGCGCGTCCAGAGACCACACACTGACACGAGAGCAGGGCCAGAATATCAAATCTCTGCTTCATTATAGTCGCAGACTGGCAACACATCAATCAGTGTGCCACCGCAGTGCGCTACATGGCACAGCGCGACCCACCTGCCACGGGAGAAGCCTCTTAGCATGAGGCTGAGCTGACACACAGCCCTCATCATGTCAGCCCTATCCTACAGGACTCCTTACACCAATTACAGCCCAGGTACTGTACATTCAGCAGCTTTACGTTTGCTTTCACGCCACATAAAAGTGCAAACAAAGAATTCTTTTTTTAATTTTACAACACAATTGCTTTTATTATTCATTCAATTTCCTGTAAAGGAACTCGCGAAGACGACGACTTGATTATTGACCCCTTTCTCATACGTAGATGGAACCACTAACTGAAGACTGCACACTTCAGACAGAACATTGTGTTGCTTCACCTTGATCACATTCGTGCTGTCGTTGTCCGTTTTCCAATTCAAGCTCATGAGACGGCTCTGAACGAAAAACGCGGCCACGCGAGCGGCGACGACGAACAACTGCTACAACAGCAGCAAGGCATTGCAGAATTTTCAAATCTGATCGGTCAGAAGGTCTTGAATACTTTTCTACGCCAGCACCTCTGACAGTAGCATCAGCTAGAACTCAAACGACAGGTTTATACGATGAAGCTTTGGAAAAGGATGAACTGACTGAACATTTATGGAAGGGAGTGTCCAGTCCCAGCGCTTCATGAAGGTCAAAGCCGGTCATTAACTCTCAGGGAGGGTTTCCTTGCCTGTCTCGCTTCTGGCTTGCTCACTCGGGATACATTTTAGGTTTTCCACCACATCCAAGTTTAACACACTTTAGAAGACTTTGCATTTTGTGAACTTCAAGAGAATGTGATGGAATGACCGTTTATAGCTGCTATAACGTCAGTGATTGACAGGAACTCATTCGTTTCGTGCAGTGTTTCCCAATCTTTCTTGAGCCACGGCACATATTTTACATTCAAAAAATCCCATGGCACACCACCAAACAAAGATATCACAAAAAGGATATATAATGTTCATCTAGTCTCAATTTACTCACAATTTACTTACTCTGTGAAACCTGGGCCTGTTTAGTTGAACACAAAGCTGATATACACACAGGAATTGAAGAAAGACACACCCGAAGATCTTCCTCAACATCTCTGAGTCTCTCTCCTTTTTTAGTTTTTATAGCAGTCATGCTTGAAAAGCCCAGCTCGCATAGGTAGGTTGTGGAAAATCACTTTTTGCTTTCTTCTAACCTCTACTCATACTAGGGCCTTCATCTGGGTCAGGACCCAGTTTGGGTTGTGTACTTTTTCTTTTCAAATATTTATCCATCGCTATCATACCCGAAGCATTACTAATTCTATTGTTTGAATGGCAACAGGTAGATACGCAGGGTAATTAGCTACCTGCTGCCATCTAGTGGACGAGTATTTAATTGTTCTGCCTGTCACTATACATCACTGGCATAGACGAACGAAGACAAATTATTTGCAGTAAATAAATAATTTTCAGAACAATTAAGTGAAATTGGATAATTTCCCATGGTACACCTGATGATCTCTCACGGCACAATAATGTGCCGTGGCACAGTGGTTGGGAATCACTGGTTTTGTGGAGGCTCCATACCATTAAACAGAACTATAAATGGATAAAATGAACATACCAGGTGATGTACTTTCATAAAAAAAAAAGCTAGCATTAACAATCTTCTGTAGTACAAGAGGAAGAAAGTACTTCAGGGCACACTTAATAGAAAACTTCACACGTCACACTTGCTGATTATTTTCCAACAACAGCACATCCTGAAATGGTTTCCCCCCCCCCTTATATACACTGCCTGACCAAAAAAAAAAAGCCGCCATTTCAATTTAAATAAGCAAATACTTAAGACCGTTTGATTGGAAAATTACTGCAGTGATTAACATGTTTCAGTTGGCAACAATTCTTTTAACCCTAACTGATGCAGTGAGTAGCTTCTCCTTTCTTCAACAACCATGCTGGAAGACGTATCCTGTTGTCGTGGAAAAGATATTACTGTGTTTCAGAAAGGTCAAATTATTGGTCTGCATCAAGCAAAGAAAACAACTAAGGAGATTGCGGAAATGACTGGAGTTGGGTTAAAAAAAATTGGCGAACACGTTATTGGGCAATTCTAAGGGTGACTGACGCAACATTCAGAGGGTTTAAAATTAAACTGTGTGGCTATTGTAGAAAACCAAACTCAAAACAAATGTATGATGACTTGAGGCCCAAAGGCCATCTTGGACAACACAGAGTTCTTCCTAGATATGAATAATTTATTTAGTGGCATGCAGATAACATTGGTAACTGACGCAACTTGGAGAATTCGACAACTGTGAACACACAAGTACAAACGCCAATTTCTGTGAAACTTGTTGCAAATTTTATTAACGTTTTTTCCAACTTTGCTTTTAACATGCCATAGTATACAATGAAAGAAATAAATGATGAAAAATGTTGAGAACGGACGGTTGAGCTCATGGAATGTACAGTAACTGATGCAACTTTCTTGGTAACTGACGCAACACTTTCTAAATTTACATATGATTTGATGTACAGAGAGAGAGAGACGAAATGTGGTAATTTTATCTTTCTTAGTCATAATATCAATCAGTGAACAAAGCTACTTGTGAGATCTAAAAGGCCCCAAAGCTGTGATAATTACTCAATGGAATCAATTTTTTCATGGAAATGTAAAGAATAAGGTCCATTTGATATAAAACACAGTTTAACTTATCTGGTGAGGACTTCTGACAGCAGTTTGAGTGCTTCTTTGTGTCTGTTAAGCTGGGCATACACTGTGCGATTTTTTCAATCGCAGTATTCAGCTGCTGCTCACACTGTACGAGTGAATCGCAGGGGTAAACTGCACGCAGCTTACGATTCCTGTTCTCACACTATACGATCCGATGCTCGGATGCGATGCTCAGGATTTCAAACAGGTTTGATTTTCATCCGATCGATCGGGAGGAGGTTGTGAGGTGTTAATCGCTTGTCGTTACCCCATGTATACTACACGATCCGAGACGCACGATTGAGCCAAAACTCGGCCCGATCTCCAAAATAGTCGCACGAGTGAAAATTGTGTCACAATCGGGCCAAAAATCGCACAGTGTATGCCCAGCTTTAGTTTTGGGTTTAAAGTGCATATTCTGGACCAATTTTGTGGGGGGTTTTTTATATGAAAGTATGTCCCTTTACACACTCATCCAGAAGGGTAATTTTGCCCAAGGCCATCTGTCTACAGCAGAAAAAAATAAAATAACAAAACGCGTCTGGAAAAATCCCAAGGGAGTCTGGAGCCAGATTCGTGACGTCACCTGCGGAAGCGCCAGCAGGCTGCGCGAGCTTTGCACGGTTTCAGTGCACAGCCTGTGTAGACCAAGCGCTCCCATTTCTCTCTCATTGTCCGGTCTTTTGGAAAACGATGAGTACTAATCCCATCATGATTGGTGTTGCTACACCCTCCTACGATACATCTGTTAACCATTTTAATAATTACGCGATAACCTTGAAGAAATTTGCAGAAAACCACCAGGTCGTTTTCTCATAAACCAGCGCTGACGTAGGATTCAGAGGGAGGCGTCCCGCACGCGACGTCACCAAAATCAATGTTTCCCGGGAAATCCAAATGCCAAGTTTTTTCAGAGGCGGACCAATTCGCCTCAAATGGCTTGAGTTCAACTGAATTTTTCTGGTATTGCGCAAGGTAAAAAAAATTGCAGAGAATGCAGAATGTTACAGATATTTGACCAAAGTTTAATATAAAATAGCAGAATTACATTGATCTTGCTCCTGAATTTACCCGTGATATGCACTTTAAAGTATGTGCTTGGATATGCCAATTTCAAAATGGCCGCCAGTCATGTGACGCGAGTTCAGCACAAAAATATTGACTGCAGTGAATGAACCAATCATTACTAATAATAACCCAATCAAATTTAACACCATATACACAAAATGAATTTTCACCCCTTGGGTTGAGCATTTCCTGGAATTGCCCTATTAACACCTGGAACAGTCAGAGCGAACCATCATCAACTTTGGCAAGAAATGTGGTTGGGGGGGGGAGGACAGAGATCACTTAAATTGCTTGGCGTAGTTGAATTGTTAAAAAATTGGCAGTGTTTCACAGTGAAACTAAGGTGGGGTTTACATTAGACCGTATCAGCGGATCATCAGATTAACGTTTTTAAAACGATTAGCGTGCACACAGCAACGCCAATACACGGATACGCTAATCACATGACTAATTCGGCACGTAAGTTGAAATGCGTCAGTGCGGCTCATCGCTTCCTCCTCAGCGGCTGCGCTCCAAATCACTCCGCCCTGAACAGCGAGTGCCCTCTGGAGGGTGCGCACTCCGGCCCTGCGCAGCTCACAGAGCGCGCGAGTGAAGCGCACTAGCAGTGATTCGGGACTGAGCTGCTGTGCGCAAGTCACTCACCACTTGCAAGTGGAAGGATGGCAAGCCTAAAGACAATCATAACTACACAATGGGCAGTATTTGCATCAGTATTTGCAGTATTTTCATACTTTTATACTCTTTAATGAAAGGTGATACAAGGCGGAAGTCCGCGCCGTTTTTCAGCAGTCACGTCACATGACCAACGCCAGCGAATCAGGAAGGTGGATGTCACAGTGATGTTGTCCAATGACGACGCCAGCTAGAGCTCAGCACAGCGTATCCGCGTATTCTCAATGTTTACACAGCACCGGACCAGACACGATCTGGATTGAATACGTGGACCCTGGCGGATTCCCGTTTCCCGGCGTTTCCAGGCGTTTTAATGTAAACGGACAGTGCATCCGCGAAGAAAACGAGACAGATACGATCTAATGTAAACTTGGCCTAAGCTCATCTCCACACGCACAATGTGTCGAGAACTCACAGGACTGGGACTAAACAGCTGTGTGTCCATAAGAAAACCACTTATTTGTGAGACTAACTGAAAGAAAAGGCTTCAGTTTGCTAGGGAGCATAAAGATTGGACTCTGGAGCAATGGAAAAAGGTCATGCGGTCTGACGGGTCCAGATTTACCCGATTCAAGAGCGACGGGCGCGTCAGGGTAAGAAGGCTCATGAATTGATGTACCCATCGTGCATAATGGCCACTGTACAAGCCTCTGGAGGCAGTGCTACAATCCAGGGTTGCTTCAGTTGGTCAGGCTGAGGTTGAGCAATATTACATGGCAATAAAATGAAGTCAGCTGATGATCTGAATGTACTGAATGACCAGGTTATCAGATCAGTGGACGTTTTCTTCCCTGATGGCACGGGTATATTTCAGGACGACAATGCTGGGATTCATCGGGCTCAAATAGTGAAAGAGAGCATGAAGAATCATTTTCACACATGAACTGACCACCACAGAGTCCCGACCTTAACCCCGTGTGCTGGGGAAGACTTTACGGAATGGTTTGACTCTCTCATCACTAATACAAGATCTCACTGAAAAATGCTTGCAACTCTGGACAGAAATAAATGATGGGGCGTAAGGTTGTTGAACCAATACCACGGTGAATACTCATCCTAGCCGAAGCTCTAGGCGGCCCAAGGAAATATTAGTGTGCAACTTTTTTTTTTTTTTAGCCAGGCAGTGTATTCAGTCAGACTGGTCGGCTGCAGGAATCAAAATACGCCTTATGTGCGTGCAAAAATAAGTTCGACTTCAACCCGTATTTAACATTTTTTCAAAAAGGAGCACAAAACATGCACTGTGGAACCCTGCAGACATCATAATACCGCGATATCAAGCAAGTTATCATTTTGTCAACATTTTTTTTTTATCTGCGTTTTATCCCATTGTGTGTATAGTTGTGCATTAGTGGCTCTCTTTTCCACCTCTCGAGACTAATCCCACCAAGTTTCACCACCACACAAACACACACATGCAGCCACAGCAGCAGAAAGATTAAGGACTAGCAGAAAAACGCACCGGCGGCACGGTGGTGTAGTGGTTAGCGCTGTCGCCTCACAGCAAGAAGGTCCGGGTTCGAGCCCCGTGGCCGGCGAGGGCCTTTCTGTGTGGAGTTTGCATGTTCTCCCCGTGTCCGCGTGGGTTTCCTCCGGGTGCTCCGGTTTCCCCCACAGTCCAAAGACATGCAGGTTAGGTTAACTGGTGACTCTAAATTGACCGTAGGTGTGAATGTGAGTGTGAATGGTTGTCTGTGTCTATGTGTCAGCCCTGTGATGACCTGGCGACTTGTCCAGGGTGTACCCCGCCTTTCGCCCGTAGTCAGCTGGGATAGGCTCCAGCTTGCCTGCGACCCTGTAGAACAGGATAAAGCGGCTAGAGATAATGAGATGAGATGAGATGAGAAAAACGCACCATGGAGACACCCTTTAAAAGGTCAGAAAGGCATCTGGAAAGCTTCAACGAACAAAAAGGGGTCTCCCTTTTCACTTTCAACCATCATTTCAAACATTAAAACTTGATTTACTGAGATAAATGCAAAAAATAAGCATGTTTCATTCAGTTCAGGAAGATCTGTCAGTTTTAGAGAGAGAGAGAGAGAGAGAGAGAGAGAGAGAGAGAGAGAGAGAGAAAGAAAATCTAATTTTGGCTTGTTTTCCCAGACTACCATGCAGACAAAGAAAAAAAAATTGACATAGCAAAATCACTGAATGAATGAGCAAGTATGGGAGTGGGCAGGAGAAGAGCCAACAGAGTTGCAAATAAGAGGGAGGAAGTGGGGATGGATAGGCCACACGTTACGGAAGCCGGCGAACACCACCACGCGACATGCCCTTGCATGGAACCCCCAGGGGAAAAGGAAGAGAGGGCGTCCAAGAAATAGCTGGAGGAGGGAGCTCAACAACGAGTTGAGAGTTGAAGGGTTAAGTTGGACAGAGCTGTGTAGGAGGGCCCAGGACCGGGTGCGATTGAGGAAGCTCGTCGATGGCCGATGCTCCGCAGGGGGCGAAGGGCCTTAAAAAAAAAAAAAATCTAAACTGGTCACCAAAAAGACCAGTTTATGCTTTTCTGAGTTTCGGATTCATGCTCTGGGCTCATCGGCGTGGAACCAAACGTGGTCTTCTGCTGTTGTCGCCCATCCACATCAACACGTTGTGCATGAGATGCTTTTCTGCTTCCCATGGTTGTAAAGAGTGATTACTCCTACTGTATCGTCCTGTTTACGACCCTGGTCCTCCGTAACTATTGTACCGCCAGAACTTGTTTGTTTACTGTCGTTAGTCACTTTTACACCATTAGAGTTTATTTGTTTTTATTTATCTATCTATCTTCCATTCAATCTGTCACGCTTGCCTTTTTTTTAAATCTTCATTTATCACAATTTTTGTTATTAGCACTATTAATGCACATTCATAGGTACAAAGCACATATATAGATTTTTTTTTTTAATCGCTACATTTTCATCTGTATACTGTATAGTCAGCTTGTTCTTGGAATCTTTTTTTTTATTCTATGTTGGACAATGCGTCTTATTCTTTTCGCATGTCTGAAAACTTACTGCAACAATTTCCCAGCTTGGGATCAATAAAGTCAATCAATCAATCAATCAATCATATCTCTCTCTCTCTCTCTCTCAGTTGCTGTAGGCTTTCTGTCAGCATGAAGCAGCCTGGTCATTCTCTACTGACCTCTCGCATCAATAAGGTGTTTCAGTCCAAAGAACTGCCACTCACTCGAGGGTTTGTTGTTGTTGTTGTTGTTGTTGATTTTCACACCATTCTATAAAAACTCTCCAGACTGTAGTGTATGAACGTCCCAAGAGAGCAGTACAATCCCAGAATACTCAAAGTAGCCAATCTGGTAGTCTGGCTAACGTGACTTCAAAGCTCTGCGAGCATTTGGTCTGGCAAAGATATTAAGCTCAACCGTTTCCCAGAGCCCGTGGTTGACCCGCCTCCCTGAAATGCCTCAGTTTGCTACTGGTCGAAGCCAGAAAAGGCTGTGACGAAGCTTAAACCAATCACATCACTCTTTCCTCTGACGTATGCGACGCGACGGGGCTAACTGGTAGATTAAACTCTTAGCGAAGCCGGTCGGGAGCAAGGCGAAAACGTCCTTCCTTTCAATAAATACCTCCAGGGCTGCTCTTTGCTCCGTTTTCAATGAGAACTTGCTCCATGTTCGTAATGTTTCTAGTGAATGAAGCGCTTCCGGCATAGATTCTGTAAACAATCTATGGCTTCCGGTTGCAGTTCTACTACGTCACTGCCTTGAACATGCCTCTACCCAGGGCCGTTGGAGATGCTCAAAGTTGATTGGCTCCCGATTTTTCGGGAGCTTGGAAGAGCTGGAGATAGCTTGCCTGGCCAGACTAAGCTCGCAACAGGCCCTCGTGTTGTGTCACGCTTAGGATGGGCGGGCCCAGGCTACCAATCTGGTACCAAGAGCCATGCCATAGTCAGAGTCACACACCCCTTTTCCACCAAATCAGTTCCAGGGCTGGTTCGGGGCCAGTGCTGGTGCTGGTTCACAACTCGTTTAACTTGCGAGCCAGCTGAGAACCAGTTTGCTTTTCCATAGCTCACGGTGCTAAGGGGAGACACGTCATTACGTCACTGTACAGTATATGTCAGTTACGTCGTTACGTTTTCATAAACCTTGGCGCGAATATCGAAGCAAAAACAACACGGAAGAAGCATCAGCAACAACAACAATAATAATAATAATAATAATAATAATGGCTGACTTCGCGTTTGTACAGCTGATGCTTCTCGTCGCTTAAAAATGGCGATCTTTCGCGATCTTGTTATTGTTGTTGGTCTTAACAACTCCGCCCCCTGCTGACATAAGTGGTTCTTTCCTCTGGCCCAGCAGAGAGTTGGTGCTAGCCTGGAACCGGTTTTTCTGGCCCCAGAGCCAGTTCGTCGTCAGTGGAAACAGAAAACCCGGTTCCAAACTAAGCACTGGCCCCGAACCAGCCCTGGAACTGCTTTGGTGGAAAAGGGGCAACAGAGATCACGTTTTCCCCCAATCTGATGTTCGATGTGAAAATGAACGGAAGCTCTTGACTTGTATCTCCATGATTTTATGCACTGCTGCCACATGATTATCAGAAATTTGCATATGAGCAGGGTTACAGATGCTCCTACTCAAGTAGACGGTGAGTGTATTTTCCATATAATCTTGTACAATCTGTTCACATCATTAGGCAGTGTGGGAAATAAGGCCGGACCGGGGACACTGACCGGGAATTTGCGCATTTGTCCATCTGCATTTCAAAAGCGTCGGACTGGATGGGTGATAAAAAATAATCCGAACGTGTCCGTCTATATTTTAAAATCATCAAACCGGATGGCCCATGAAGAATTGTAAAGATATGGGTCTAATCAACTTCGAATTTTCTTCCAAATGTTCCACTGGATGAATGCATCATGTCGTAACACGGCCTGTGACTGGCTGATCGCGGACGCTCTCGAAGAATGACAAGTCGCCTCTCATGAGCGAGTCGGAGTGCATTCGGGCAGGCCACCACACGATGCGGTTATCAGCTGGGTAGGTTTACCACTAATGTTCAAAGAAAAACAGATGACTACAGGTTTTGGACCTTAAAAAAGCGTTTTTTTTTCCCATCACCTTTGGGGTCGAGAGCTTCTCCGGCGAAGCTCGGCAGGTTCAGAGTGAGTAGGTCATGTATTTCGATGAGTGTATTTGCGAGCTTTTACCATACAAGCATGATCAGCATATTGACAGAAACTTTATACTTTACACTTTCCTGTGTGCCCACTGCCAAATAATATTAGGTTTTTTAAATTACCTAAATTAGACGAAACATAAAACTTGTCCCCTAACTCAGTCACACCAGAGTCGGAGCGCTGAGCACGCACTTCCGCATTCATAAAAGCCTATTCCCATGGTAACAGCGAGATGATCACTTTCACTCTTTCGGTTTCGATTCGTTTCTCTTTCGCGGTGTTTTCTTCTATTTTCTAAGTTCTAGTGCAGCAGATTTTGGTCTCAGTGCCACATGATATCACCATATATAGTTGTGAGTCATTTTAAAAACCGGCTTGTTCCAAAGTTACTTGGAATCTCGGACTCAAAATTTTAACTATGATGTAAGAATAACTGTATTGTTCATTACTAAATTTCTTATACCCTGTGTCCGAAATCGCTCCCTACTCACTATACAGGGCACTATATAGTGAGGACGCCATTTTGTAGTGCTGTCTGAAACCTTAGTGAGGATTATTACACCCGAAGATCTTAGAGCTTCGCTGTGTTCTGCAGATAACTATCGTGGTATTGCTTTGTGTTGTGCCTTGTGTAAAGTTTTGGATATGGTTATTATTGACATATATAGCAGACTTCTGCATACATCCGACTTGCAATTCGGTTTCAAAGCTGGTCTGTCCACAACTTTGTGTACAGCTGTATATATAGAAACTGTCGACGATTATATACGTAGAAATAGCGATGTCTACAGTTGTTTACTGGATGCAAGTACGGCATTTGACAAAGTCCATTACGGTAAATTGTTCACACTGTTGATCACTCGTGGCTTACCTCTGCCTGTTATTCGCCTCTTGCTGGACGGATACACTCGTCAGCGGGTATGTGTCTGCTGGGATGCATGTACATCCAGATGTTTTACCGTATCTAATGGTGTCAAACAAGGTGGGGTATTGTCACCCATCTTGTTTATAGTGTATATAGATGAACTAATTGTGACATTGGAGCGGTCTGGTATAGGCTGTCATGTTGGGCGTCATTACGTCGGCGTTCTGGGCTACGCTGACGACTTGACGCTGCTCAGCCCCAGTCTAAAGGCACTTAATGAAATGTTAATCATATGTAGCACATTTGCTGTCAAATATAACATATGTTTAAATGCGGGCGGCACGGTGGTGTAGTGGTTAGCGCTGTCGTCTCACAGCAAGAAGGTCCTGGGTTCGAGCCCCGGGGCTGGCGAGGGCCTTTCTGTGTGGAGTTTGCATGTTCTCCCCGTGTCCGTGTGGGTTTCCTCCGGGTGCTCCGGTTTCCCCCACAGTCCAAAGACATGCAGGTTAGGTTAACTGGTGACTCTAAATTGACCGTAGGTGTGAATGTGAATGGTTGTCTGTGTCTATGTGTCAGCCCTGTGATGACCTGGCCACTTGTCCAGGGTGTACCCCGCCTTTCGCCCGTAGTCAGCTGGGATAGGCTCCAGCTTGCCTGCGACCCTGTAGAAGGATAAAGCGGCTAGAGACAACAAGATGAGATGTTTAAATGCTAAGAAAACTGCCTGTATAAAATTTGGATCAAATGTGAAGGGTAATGAAAAGGTTTATCTGGATGGATCTGTGATCGAGTGGGTTGATTATGTGAAACACCTTGGTCACTATGTGGACTCTGACCTGCGGGACAACCGCGACTGCACTGTGAAGAAAGGTGTTTTTAATGCTGCTGTAAATAAACTGGTTGTATTATATGGTAAACTGCAAACATCTAATATTGTGTATCTGTTCCGCACCTTTTGTTGTTCTTTTTATGGATCTCAGTTGTGGGACTTTTCGTCAACTGGTTTTAAATCTTGTTGTGTTCAATGGAACAAGGCTTTGAGGAAACTTTTATGTTTACCGTAGCATACACATTGCTGGTTATTAGGACCAATAACTAATCAACTGCATATTTCTGTCCAACTGCAAATCAAGTCCCTCAGATTTTTGTATAATATGTTTTATCATGTAAACCCTGTTGTTTCGTACATTGCAAAGGTTGCTCATTCATGTGCTATGTCTCCACTTGGTAGAAACATTGCTCATCTTCGTTATGCATAGGAAACTAATTTTAATGATGATTTGTTGTTGAATATCCGTCGGATACACAATGCATACGAGTTAACAGCTGACCAGAGTTCTATTGTCAGCGTGTATCATGATATGTCCTCTCAATCTGTGGTCATACCAGGTTTCTCGAGGGAAATGTGTGATTATGTTATGAATAATATATGTGTAAAATGATAGCTTGAAATTTGTTAACTGTTCTTTTCTACTTTTAATTTTTATGTTGCTGTTAGTTGTACTTAGAGTACGAAATAAAGACATATATATATATATATATATATATATATATATATATATATATATATATATATATATATGTGTATATAGTGCACTCAAAGTATCCCACAATGCATCACGAAAAGTAGTGTACAACCGATGGTCACTAACCAAAGCAATATATCCCATCATGCATTGCAGTTGCGCTAAAAGAAATCAAATTAAAAGTCTCAAATTTGATTTAATAAAAGGCAGCGGCAAAGAAGAAAGTATTCAGCCTTGATTTAAAAGAACTGAAAGATGCAGGTACTTTGTATTGATTAATATGGGAAATGCGCTCAGTATAATATGGATTTATCACAAAAATACACGCATGTATTTATTATTTTGAAAACCCACCATCCGACTGATCTGGCACGTTTTAATTGTGTGACAGTAATGACGTAAATACCAGCGCGACGGACTAGTGTTTGAAAGCTTTTATTTCCTCCATTTTACCAATCAGTTCACCATATAGTCCTCTATAGAGTAATTCCCTATATAGGGAGGAGTGAATGAGTGAGCGATTTCGGACACAGGGATAGGCTTATTATAAACATAGTATAAAATAGTCAGTCATTGTTGACAATAGGGGTGTTCACACGGCAACTTTTACTCCGGTGTAGCACCGGGGCTGCCCCGGTAGAGCGTTCACACGGTACAAAGTTATACCGGTGTAGCCCCTGAAAGCTGCTTAAACCGGTGCAAATCTAACCCTGCTCGGGAGGTGGTTTAAGAAATTTACTCCGGAGTAAATGCTAGTTTGCGGGGCAGCACTGATATAAAATGGGACGTCTGAACGCTACAGGGGTAGACTCGCTACGCGTGAGGAGAGTTGATTACATACGGGCATTGCATAATTTGCATCCTGGTATTTTGCGCTTCCAAAATGGCAAATATCAACAACAACAGAACTGTGTGTCTTCCAGTGTTGCCAGATTGGGCGGTTTTAAGTGCATTTTGGCGGATTTGAACATATTTTGGGCTGGAAAACATCAGCAGTATCCGGCAACACTGGTGTCTTCATCCACGTTGTTTTCCCGGCGCTTGGTGATGCCATGACAACCAGGAAAAGGAAGTACATTTTCACCCATGCGCATATTTAATTTCTGCATTATTACTATCGTATAGCACGGTCGCAAAAACTACTGTGTGACCGCAAGTGGGGCTACACCGGAGCTAATATGTGCCATGTGAACACCCCTAATGTTTCCTGAGTGTTATTGTAGTACCTATATATGAGGACCAGTAAGTTGTAACCAACTGGAACATCCTTGGCCCGCCATACTTTCTTCTAGACATGAAATTGACCTGGATGTGCTACTGTTTTCTTGGGTAGCACTTGAAGCATGTTTTTCTTGAATATTCTGACATTTTCTTGTGAACTGTATTCAATTTGTAGTGTAATTTGGCCTTTGAAGATCACAAAAACGTGCCTGGAAATAGCTGAGAAGCATCAGAAGCCCTTCAGCTTTATTGTTCTGGGCCTGTGGCCCGTCAATCGGACAGGCTGAAATTTGGACAGACGACAACATTTCAGACTCGTCTGTCCGGTGACGATCTGCTTAGAATTCCTCATCTCCGACACTGATTAGGTGAAAGGTTTTCCCAGGCCACCAGACTCATGTCTATGTTTCCACATCACCTATTTTTCCTCCAACACGTAAACATTTCTTTGACGTTTCTGATGTCGCCTTTCCTGCTTTCTTTCGACACAAATTTGCATCCAACGCCACTATATTGATGTGAGCGCATCAACCAAATTAATTGCTATCCAACAGCTTGAAATGACACACGAGGAAACATCAAATGCTGCTAATTACCTTCATGTCTCGTAAAGCTAAACACATGACTGAGCCAGTGCACCTGTGCGGCTACACCAGTGCGACAACGAAGCGTTTAATATGTTCAGAGCCATTTCCATGTACAGCGCTCAGCGTAAATGAGTGCACCCCTTTTGAAAAGTAACATTTTAAACAATATCTCAATGAACACAAACAATTTCCAAAATGTTGACGGGACCAAGTTTAATATAACATCTGTTTAACTTATAACGGGAAAGTAAGGTTAATAATATAACTTAGATTACACATTTTTTTTTCAGTTTTACTCAAATTAGGGTGGTGCAAAAATGAGTACACCCCACAACAAAAACTACTACATCTAGTACTTTGTATGGCCTCCATGATTTTTAATGACAGCACCAAGTCTTCTAGGCATGGAATGAACAAGTTGGAGACATTTTGCAACATCAATCTTTTTCCATTCTTCAACAACGACCTCTTTTAGTGACTGGATGCTGGATGGAGAGCGATGCTCAACTTGTCTCTTCAGAATTCCCCAAAGAAAATAATTTCTTTCCACCACAAAGGTGAAGGCTACAAGAAGATCAGCAAAGCTTTACTTATCAGTCAGAATACTGTAGCAAAAGTGGTACAAAAATTAAAGAAAGATGGAACTGCAGCCATCTCACAGAGACATCCAGGTCGTCCACGGAAGTTAACACCTCGACAGGAGCGTCTTCTGATGAGAAAGGTTGAAGAAAATCGGCATGCAAGTTCACTGCAGTTATCTAAAGAAGCAGAAAGCCAAACTGGGGTGACTATTTCCCGTGACACAATACGGCGTACGCTGCAGAGGAATGGCATGCATGGATGCCATCCACGAAAGAAGCCTCTCCTAAAGTCCAGGCACAAAAAAGCCCGCCTAGAGTTCGCCAGGGCCCATGCTGACAAAGATGAAGACTACTGGGACTCTATACTCTGGAGTGATGAGACCAAGATAAATGCTTTTGGAACTGATGGCTTCAAAACTGTATGGCGTCGCAAAGGTGAGGAATACAAAGGAAAATGCATGGTGCCTTCTTGTAGCCTTCACCTTTGTGGTGTAAAGAAATTATTTTCTTTGGGGAATTCTGAAGAGACAAGTTGAGCATCACTCTCCATCCAGCATCCAGTCACTAAAAGAGGTCGTTGTTGAAGAATGGAAAAAGATTGATGTTGCAAAATGTCGCCAACTTGTTCATTCCATGCCTAGAAGATTTGGTGCTGTCATTAAAAATCATGGAGGCCATACAAAGTACTAGATGGAGTAGTTTTTGTTGTGGGGTGTACTCATTTTTGCACCACCCTAATTTGAGTAAAACTGAAAAATGTGTAATCTAAGTTAGATTATTAACCTTACTTTCCCGTTATAAGTTAAACAGATGTTATATTAAACTTTGTCTTGTCAACATTTTGGAAATGATTTGTGTTTATTGAGATATTGTTTAAAATGTTACTTTTCAAAGGGGGTGCACTCAGAGGTGAAGCAGACAGGAGGGTTTAAGTTCCAGTTTCGGCTCTGGTCACACCACAAGTCGCGATGGGTTTGCGAATGCTTGGCGATGAAAAATGGGCAGCATCGCCACGAATCGTGCAATACACGGTGAATGTTCTACGAGCTTTGCAAGTTGTTTTTTTTGCTGCGTCTCTGCCTCGTGAGTGGCCAAAAGCATCACAAAAAATTTCAGTGCACGCAGTGAAATTTGGCGGTGATGTTTTCTTCGGCAAACTAAACAGTGAATACTGGCAGGCAGGTTTGGGAATATTTCCAGAAGCTTGGAGAACCTTCATCCAGCCTCTTGAGATGTATTTGTCTCGAATCCATGTCCCCGATGCTCACGGGAGCCTCATCAATACAGCGGCTCGGCATAATGTAACCTTCGCCGAGACTTGAAAAGTGCATTTACTGTACATTCAGGGATCCTTTGGAACCCAGCCATTATGGGAAACACCTGATGCTGATTTGAGCGCAATCAGCATATGCATATAAGGACGCTGTTTTCACAGAGACTTGTCAAGTATTCTGTCAGGTATGCGGCGGGAGACGGATCTAAGTGCAGACAGAGTGTTTATTAGCAGGCGTGATCTTTGCACAAACACAAAAGAAACAAAGCAGAGTCAAACATGACTACAAACAAACGTGACCGTGATAATGACAATACTTCGCAAAGCCTCGGTGTCATTATATGTTTGTGCTGATAGCGCTCAAATCAGTATCAGGTGTTTCCCATAACGACTGGGTCCTGTGATCGAGCGAAGGCATGACGGTCAAGTGTTCGCCTGCTGTGTGACCACAACGCCTCATTTTTTATCGATAACCCATCGCAAAGCATCATGAGCTGTAGTGTGACTGTAGCTTAATGAAGTGGTTTACTCACCGAGAGGAGCTTCCACGTGATGGGACGCACTTGCCGTGGAATTCCTGACCAGCTCAACTTCCGAAGCTCTTCTACAAGTGGAAGGAAAGAAAAAAAAAAATCAACCAACACGCGTATCGTATCGATGTTAAGAATTTGTGCCGTGCTCCATGTTACCTTTTCAATTCTCAAGCCCTAAATGACGCGGTACGCGGTGGTCCGGATCACCGTATTTTCCATACAAAACGAGGGCATTAATTAATTATTTTTCCTGGATTGTGGTCTGGTTCACCGTATGCTGTATTATATTACGATATAAATAAAAACTTACCAAAATCATACTGTGTTTGTCATTTAATACGAGTTTTTTTTACAAAGTCGTACATCATTTGTTATTTTTTCTCAAACCGGAAGAGAAATGCATGCGTAAAACACACGCGCAATAAAAGATACCAGTTCTAACGCATGTAAAAAAGCGGGAGCTGCCACGAGGGAAGTGAAAAATAATTTTACCAACTTTCGTCATTATGTCTCAGGGTGGTTATGAACAGCTTCTAAGGAATAAGAAAAAATGTGCTAGAGACTACAAAGCAACAGAAGAAAGGGCAAAGGAAAGAATTTATTCTAAATTAGGGGAAGAAGTAGCTGAAAATTTAAAATTTATTTGTCTTCTGAACTTGGTGGTCCGGACCACACCTGAAAACGGCGTGGTCCGGACCACAACGGTAGTCCGGACCACCGCGTACCGCGTCAAATCCAAAAGTGAGAAATAATTACGCGCACTATTTTAAGCATTTCTGACCTGTTAATGCATTACACTGCAAAAAATAAAAATCTTAGGAAGTTTATTTGTCTATTTTCAAGTCAAAACATCTAGCCACCCTTATTATAAGACATAATTGCCCAACAAGCAAAACCTCATTTAGCTAGAAAGGCTAGTTTTTAGACAGTCCGTCTTGAACATCTTGTATAGACAAAATGTCTTGAAAAAGTCTTATTTGGAGCACCTTTGAAAATAAAACAAGTTTTTTTTAAAAACAAGTAAGTACATTTTGGCCATTTGGCAAATGCGGTTCATCTTGTTTCAAGAAAAAAAAAAAACAAAGTATGCTTGTTTTGGGAATAAATGAACTTTACTGAAATCTTTGAATCTAGTGTCCCCAAACTGCATTGTCGTGGCTCAGGTGGATAAGGCGCCATACCATAAATCCAGGGACCCGGGTTCGATTCCGACCTGAGGTCATTTCCCGATCCCTCCCCGTCTCTCTCCCACTCATTTCCTGTCTCTACACTGTCCTATCCAATAAAGGTGGAAAAGGCCCAAAAAAATCTTAAAAAAAAAAAAAAGACTTGAATGGCTAAATGTAAGAAGTACGATCTTGTTATAAGAACTATTTTGATTATTTTGGGTTAATCAGATCTCGCATAATAAGTTCCCCAATCTTATTTTGGAATTATTTCATCTAAAAACAGGTTAGATTTTTCATCTTACTTTAAGAAATCTTACCAAGTCAAATTTGACTAGCTCCACTGGCAGATTTTTTTTCACCTGATTCAAGCAAATATGCTTTGTTTTCAGGGCTTTGAACCAGTTCAAGGAACGAAAACGAAAACCGGGAACTTTTTCTATTTCACATGGAACAGAAACGAAACCAGAAACTTTATTATTTTTTATGCTCCGGAACAGAAACGCTTATTAAAAATAATGGTAACCGGTTAATACCGGTTTTTATTTCGTTCCTCAAAGTTTCCGTAGCCTACAAATAAAAAAGTCATTCTTCTCCCGCGCAAGTTTCTATGACCCACTGGGGTTCACTTCCTGTGTGACGTTCGCTGACTGAATGGAGAGAGCGGGAGGGTGGACTACTATCACGTCTCCACATCTTAAATAAGAGGTAAATATTGCAGTCTATCGTTATTCAAAAACGTCAATTTCAAACACGATATCAATATATTTGTCCACGTTAATGAGAGGCTCACGAACATTAAACGACGTTAACCTCTGTTAGCCTATCAATGCACAGGGCCTGACTAGCCTTTGGTAACACACTAAACGAATTCTCTTTCATTTTTGGCACTTTTTCTGTTTGTGTAGATGGGAAGACATACTGAGAATCCAAATCGCCAACATTTGAAATAATAATTGTTTTGAATTCTTTCTTGTCTTATTTAATGAAGGTTGTAATAGAATTAGCCTACATTTGGCTTAAGCTGGATGAGACAGAGACATAATTTTATAGCCATTTGTTAAACAGCTGACAGGGAACGTAATTAACCGTTCCGGGAACGAAATTTTTTTGTTCTAACCGGTTCGGGAACGTCTATTTAATGGTGGAACCCAAAACCAGAAACGTTAAAATTCCGTTTCTGTTCGGAACGAACCAACAGGAAAAAAATTCTGGTTCAAAGCCCTGTTTGTTTTAATCTTTTATTTCTTATTTTTGAAAGGCCATTTTTTGCAGTGTACAGCTCCAGTTTTGATCAAATCTACCACTAATTACGGTTTGTCATTTCTTTAAGTGGTGCTCAGTGGTTCATCAGCTGACATGATGCACGGCTTTGGGTGCAGAAACACTCGCGTCTTGTGTACATCTGAAGGGTTAAAAGTGAACCTACAGAACGCCCCTGTCGGTCTGATTTCCATATCCATCTGTAAAATGTCTCGCAATTTCATACACAGTGATGTTAATCACAAGCGCAGTCTCTGTTTCTGCCGTCAGTGTGATTGTCGTCATGAGTTGCATCTCAAATCAAAAGTCCAGAAGACTGGTCTTTAAAACAGACCTGGCAGTAGGTTTAAAAAAATAATAATAATTTCATATAACTAACTGTAATAGAAAAAATGGTTAGCCGTAGTACAGAATAATGATCTCTAGTCCATAAGCAATGCTTGAAAAACCTCATGTCTGATCGTCCCAGATCACTAAAGTCTGTGCAAGGACGAGTAAAACTTAAACAGCAATCGTCCGATCGGACGACAAAAGTTAGTGCTGGCAACCTCAGCAACACCGGCGCCAAGAGAGCAGGAAACCAGTCTAAAGTAGCTCGTCTCGTTTCACAGGAAATACATTAAAAAGTTTTATTCATCAACACGACAATATATATAAAAAGTACAAAAATATTCTGAGGAAACCATTCAAATGTCCTTGTTTTTGATTATTATTCATCGAAGTATGCGTGTTCGAGTGTACTGGAAAATCTTGGTTCAGAGGAGTCCACGTAATGACATCAATTGGCAAAGGACGACGAGGGTCAAGGACATCGTGTGCCAGCAGTGCGGTTGAAGCGGGCAGGTGTCAAACTTGGAACTTTTATATCACGACTGGAGTTAATAATAAACGATATCACTGAATAATGTGCCTTACCTCTAACCAACATATTACAATTTTTTAATTGTTTTTGATGGTTCCATATATTTCGTAATGGATATTATTTTTCATCTCATTATCTCTAGCCGCTTTATCCTGTTCTACAGGGTCGCAGGCAAGCTGGAGCCTATCCCAGCTGACTACGGGCGAAAGGCGGGGTACACCCTGGACAAGTCGCCAGGTCATCACAGGGCTGACACATAGACACAGACAACCATTCACACTCACATTCACACCTACGGTCAATTTAGAGTCACCAGTTAACCTAACCTGCATGTCTTTGGACTGTGGGGGAAACCGGAGCACCCGGAGGAAACCCACGCGGACACGGGGAGAACATGCAAACTCCGCACAGAAAGGCCCTCGCCGGCCACGGGGCTCGAACCCGGACCTTCTTGCTGTGAGGCGACAGCGCTAACCACTACACCACCGTGCCGCCCGGATATCATTTTTATTTTCTAAATATTTATCAACATACCGCTTTTGTGGCACGGGAGCCTGTGATTGATGGACAGCCGACAAAGGGTGTCTCCCATTGGTTGTAAATCGTGACATAAAAATCGTAAACATATCCAGGACCCGCTGATTGGCTGTTCACATACTGAAGCCAAGCGGAGCTGTCCGGCATCTGTTGCTGTTGTCCGAAGAAAACTACAGCTAAAAAAGCTCTACCACTGGACTACTTGGATAATCTTAGTCAGGAAGAAGCGCAGGATAGATGTACACGGAAATGAGAGTTTATTCGTAGTTATGATCCGTACAAAATTCCTCGAAATGACTGGAGTGACGGTGCAGATTAGTGGCCTAGCGTTAGCATTAGCTACATGTTGGAATATACGTTCTTTTTCCAGAAAAGTCCCGACACATTAGAACAGTTTAAAAAAATAAAAAAAAAAAAAACTACAGAAGCAAGAAAGCCTTCTTTGTGTGAAGACTTTTTCCCGACGTCAGTTTTTGGGAACAGAATGTTGTGAAATCCAAAGCATTCCTGTATTCCTTTGACAACAAAAACAAAGCTCCAGCATTATAATTATTATAATTCAAAACTCTACAGCTTAATATACCCTAAATTATTAATTCCTCTGCGACAAGAACTTGTCTTTCTGAATGTGTCTGCATATATTGGTGTTATGGTTTTGTGGATTTATGATGATTATGCTGCTTCACCGATATAAAAAAAAAAAAATAAGCTGCATTCTGTCCTCTCCAAAATAAAATAAAGGTCTGGGCAAATATGTTTTGGGTGCTGCTTGGGCTGGAAGATTGTTTTCGAGGACTGATAAGTGTACGTTTTGAGGCACAGTGTTGTTCATTTCTGGAGACTATGTGACTCCTACCATTTACTTTGGTTTGACATGACAGATGCAGCTTGTTCATTTCTTCTTCCTCTTCTTTCAGCAGATCTGTTCCACATATTTGATTTGGCACAGGTTTTACACCGGATGCCCTTCCTGACACAACCCTCCCCAATCTATCCGGACTTGGGGCCGGAACTAACCTGCATGTCTTTGGACTGTGGGGGAAACCGAAGCACCTGGAGGAAACCCACACGGACACGGAGAGAACATGCAAACTCCGCACAGAAAGGCCCCCATCTTGCTGTGAGGCGACAGTGCTAACCACTACACCACCGTGAGGCCCTCGTCTTGTTCATCTCTGAGGAAGTATAATTGAGCCTTAAAAGTGCATATCACGGGTAAATTCAGGAGCAAGATCAATGTAATTCTCCGATTTTATATTAAACTTTGGTCAAATATCTGTCACATTCTGCATTCTCTGCAATTTTTTTTTACTTTACAGTTGACTTGCTAACTTTAGGACTGCAGTTATCATGAACAGTTTTGCACTCAAGTTTCCATCAATGAAGAGTTACAACATCAACGAAACGGACTTCATGTTAAAACTGTTAATATTATAGTCAGGCTGTCTGTTGTTGCCCAAATGAGGATGGGTTCCCTTTTGAGTCTGGTTCCTCTCGAGGTTTCTTCCTCATGTCGTCTGAGGGAGTTTTTCCTTGCCACCGTCGCCACAGGCTTGCTCATTGGGGATAGATTAGGGATCAAATTAGCTCATGTTTGAAGTCGTTCAAATTCTGTAAAGCTGCTTTGCGACAATGTTTATTGTCAAAAGCGCTATACAAAAACTTGACTTGACTACTTTGGACAATACCAGAAAAATTCAGTTGAACTCGAGCCATTTGAGGCGAATTGGTCCGCCTCTGAAAAAACTTGCCATTTGGATTTCCCGGCAAACATTGATTTTCGCGACGTCGCGTGTGGGACGCCTCCCTCTGAATCCTACGTCAGCGCTGGTTTGTTTATGAGAAAACGACCTGGTGGTTTTCTGCAAATTTCTTCAACGTTATCAAGCAATTATTAAAATGGTTAACAGATGTATCGTAGGAGGGTGTAGCAACACCAATCATGATGGGATTAGTACTCATCGTTTTCCAAAAGACCGGACAATGAGAGAGAAATGGGAGCGCTTGGTCTACACAGGCTGTGCACTGAAACCGTGCAAAGCTCGCGCAGCCTGCTGGCGCTTCCGCAGGTGACGTCACGAATCTGGCTCCAGACTCCCTTGGATTTTTCCAGACGCGTTTTGTTATTTTATTTTTTTTCTGCTGTAGACAGATGGCCTTGTGCAAAATTACCCTTTTGGATGAGTGTGTAAAGGGACATACTTTCATATAAAAAGTAAAAAAAAAAACGAAATTGGTCCAGAATATGCACTTTAAGGCTTTGGGATAATGCAAAAGGTCACGAGTTCATATCACAGCACCATCAAGCCTCCAAAGTGGTGGCAACTAAAGAGCTTAAAATAGAGTTACATCAATAACCACATCCAAGTAACACACTGAATTTTCCACTCGATTTTCTTGTCATACTGCAACTGCTACACACTTTAAACTGTTACACATTTCTGGGTGGTTAATGGTTCTCGCATTTTATTACAACTTGGAACCTTTAACGGAAGCGAAAATCCTTTTTCGCAGGTTCCTACATAAAAGCTTTAAGTGCTCCACAGTTGAACACCACCACCCCAGACGGACAAACCAAAAAACAAACTGCACAGGACGCAGATACTGTATATGCCCGTGATTCCACTGGTCATCTCAGTCTAAAAATATTAACTAGTAGTCAGCGTTCAGTCTTGGGTATGTAATGATTCACCCAATTCACGATTCAATTCATGGTATTGGGTTCAAGATTTGATTTTCCCATAAGAATTTTTTTGGAAAAATAAATAAATAAATACACTACCGTTCAAAAGTTTGGGGTCACCCAGACAATTTTGTGTTTTCCATGAAAAGTCACACTTTTATTTCCCACCATAAGTTGTAAAATGAATAGAAAATATAGTCAAGACATTTTTCTGGCCGTTTTGAGCATTTAATCGACCCCACAAATGTGATGCTCCAGAAACTCAATCTGCTCAAAGGAAGGTCAGTTTTATAGCTTCTCTAAAGAGCTCAACTGTTTTCAGCTGTGCTAACATGATTGTACAAGGGTTTTCTAATCATCCATTAGCCTTCTGAGGCAATGAGCAAACACATTGTACCATTAGAACACTCAGTGCGTTTACATGCACATAGAGAGAATCGAATTTCTGCCGTTGCTCGACTGAAATCGAAGTTCAAAATGCCATGTATACACCTTAATTCGGCTGAAATTGAACCGAACTTGATTTCTCGGAATCGAGCTACACGACCTAGATTATGCGATTTCTGCCGAGCTACTTAGTGCATGTAAACCCTATTGAGCTACGTATTCGAGCTACTTACTTCAGCACTGCCCCTTCCGGAAGTGACGAGTGACGAGACCACAAGCGGGAAACACAACAGCCTCGGTCGGCATGACAACGAATCATGACAACGGCATGAATCTTTTCTTTTTGTGGCATTGTTTGCACTGTTAAAATTTAGCTCACTTACTGTATCACCAAATACATCTGTACAGCTGTTGCATAGTTGTGAATTGTGTACATAAACAAGTCACTGTATTTGTGTGTGTGTATATATATGTCCAACATCTGAAGAATGTCAATAAAAGCAAAACAATTGAACTTTTTGTGTGTTTATTAAGACATAAGTTAAATTGTAAGCAAAAAAATATATATTTTTTTGTAAGCAAAAAATGGACTTTAGAAAAATATTATTGTGCAAAATAAGTTGTCTTACAAAACAGTGGTCTGCGCCGGACAGTTTGTAGCCATACAGTCTGTTAGAGCAAGCCTAACAGCTTGAACACGGAACTGCCAGTGTTGCCAGATTGGGGGTTTTAAGTGCATTTTAGCGGATTTGAACATGTTTTGGGCTGGAATATGTCAGCAGTATCTGGCAACACTATAGCTCTTCTTCATGACGACAACCGGAAGTGTACCAACACGATGGGGCGTGTAGCGCCACGTGTGGCTCGGGTGCACAATGCACCTTGCACAATAGCCCGATTTCACTTGCGCATGTAGGATTGGATTTCTCTGGCACCCCTGCTGGGACCCTTTGCTCGATTACCGACAGCAGCTCGATTTGGACGTGCATGTAAACGTACTGAGTGGAGTGATAGTTGCTGGAAATGGGCCTCTATACACCTATGGAGATATTGCACCAAAAACCAGACATTTGCAGCTAGAATAGTCATTTACCACATTAGCAATGTATAGAGTGGATTTCTGATTAGTTTAAAGTGATCTTCATTGAAAAGAACAGTGCTTTTCTTTCAAAAATAAGGACATTTCAAAGTGACCCCAAACTTTTGAACTTTTTGTAGTGTAAATGGAAAAAGTGTTACTACCAAATAAAAATGCAACATTTATTTTCCTATTTATCAACTTAAATATTCTTTTCGTTCACTTTTTTTGTTGAATAAATAGTTTGTTACCCAACAGTAATTATTTTCCCACACTGGAGTAAAATCTAACAGCCTATTTACTAAAATATTCCTTTCATTATAAATAAAGAAAATTAATAACAAATGGGCCTTTTCTTAAACTTCTATGAACATTTGTACGACTTTGCTTCTCTGTTCTTTATCTTTCAGCAGTCTGTAAAATGAGGGCTCTGACTGCTTGTTAAATCTATTTGTACAATCACACAACAGCTCTTTCCCATTTTAGATCAGTTTTTTGTGCGTTTTCGTGGCTTCAGAGCTGTGTTACTTCCGCCTCAGGTGAAGTTACATGGATTTCCGCTATTGTACATTATTGCACCCTCTGCTGTCTAAACACCACAATTACCGGTATAGCTCAGAAAAACTAGCATTACACAACCTGATAATAATTGTGATTCATTTTTTATTGAATCTATTTGAATGGTCATAAATTTGTATCATGATTCATCATCGAACGATACATCATTACATGCCTATTCAGTCTGTTTGGTTTTATGAGCAAAACAGTTAAAAGATACGAAATATGGACACACAGGAAGTGTCACTGTTCAATCTGTGCCACTTCCTCTTCCTGACAAGTGACAGCACAAATGAAGTGATGGTGAAATAAACAGCACAAACTTCAACAGACGGTGTTCAACAGCCTTCTGAACCGGCCCACCGGACTGGGTGTGGACCATACGAATGGCTCGAAGAATTTACTGAAACCAACAGATTGAATTTGTCCGTTTACTGCGTCATAACTAACGATCTACTGAACATCCATGAAATCTAGAAATCGTCCTGAGGGCTAGCTATATACTGGATTATAGCCATACTCAGATGCAAGTAAAAATTTAAGGTCCAGTATAAAACGCTGAAATGAACAGTTTTAGCTTCCCAAACATGACACGCAACTTATCTATGCAGGACATTTGAAATCAAGACTTCTGCTAAAAAGTTTGGGCACCCCCTCATAGAAGTTATTATTATTTTACTATTAAGCCCTTAGCTCCTTCTGGAGCATCGGCCATCGACGATCTCCCGCCTCCATCTCGTCCCGCCTTGGGCGAGCCTCTCAACCGTGTTCCAGGTGTGGCCCCAGCTCTTCATCACAGCCTCAATATCACGCGTCCAGGTGTTTTTGGGGTGTCCTCTTTTCCGCTTGCCCTGGGGATTCCATTTTCAAGCTTGCCTCGTAACACTGTCTGGATGTTTCCTCAAGGTGTGGCCAATCCATCTCCATTCACGCCGACTGATTTGTATTCAAATGGGTTCCTGAGCTGATCGCTCCCAAAGATCTTCATTTGTCACTCTGTCCATCTTATCTTCAGAATTCTTCTCAAACAGTTGTTGATAAAGGTTTGTAGCTTGTTGTTAGATGCCTTTTTAAGTTCTCCATTTCTCTGAGCCGTACAAGAGGACGCTTTTCACGTTGGAGTTGAAGATCCTGAGCTTGGTTTTGCAGATGACACGGGAACGCCACTCCACACTTTCTTTAACAAGTTAAAAACTACTCGTGCCTTGTTGATCCTGACTCCCCCAAGTCCAACTCCTTGTCCTCGTCGTGGCAGATGGAAACAGGTAAAGCTGGCCAACGGGGCCCTGGTGAAGCTGCATGGGCCGATCACCCGTGCAGTGGATTTGATTGGATTACAGAATCATCGCCTCATAGAAGAAGTGTTTACAGAAGACGACACGGAGGACAGGAGGAGACGGAGGGACATTATCCACTGTGGCGTCCCCTAATGGGAACAGTTGAAAGAAGAAGAAAAACTAACGTGCATAAATTTGATCAAACTTCGTTAGCGTGGTGATTGTATCCATCACAGCTTGGGGTCTCACACTTCCAGAAGAAAATAATCGATCACCAGGCACTTCCTTACTGCTCGCGTAAACACAGGGTGTGCACAAAGAAGTCTTTTTTAATCTGAGCTTCTGATTTTCAAAATCAACAAATCCCATCTGACACACTTCCTGAATCCCACAAAGAGCTCAAAACGATCAAAAAACTGAAAGATCAGATCCTGAACATAAAGACATCGTCGAAGGCTCATTATAAAGTGACAGTGTTTGCTTCAATGCACTTCACGAAAATCAAACACAATTTTACATTTCATCTTCAATCAAACAAAGTTTTCAAACGAATTATTCACATAAATAAGCTAATCGACAAAACCTGCACACATCCCAACTGTTCCACACAGCAGGAAGCCACACACTGCAATACAGATACGCAGATAGATAGATGGATAGATAGATAGACAATGCGAGCAAGATGAAAAAATACTCTGTTTATGAGGGGCACATATAACTGACTTCTGAAACTGAAATGGAAAATGAGAGAATGCGAGGGTCTATTTCATTTATTCCTTCATTTCTAGTTTCAATTTACATGGTGAGCTTCACCAAGCTCCAAACTATTAGCCGGCTGTTCTGGCCGAGCATTACGCACAAACCGCAAACCTCGATCTCGCCCCTCGTACTCGTGTGTGGCCTTATCTCACTCGTGCTCAAGAGCAGGAGAAGTCATTTAGGCTTAAATGGCCATGCGAGCGGAAACATCTCTCTGGTTACAAATATTACACATATCCAACGTGATTTGCACTGCAGTCAGTTGATGAGAAATGGGACATAAATACAACTCCCTGATTAGCTACAGAATATACAACCTCATGGGATGCAAAGTTTCAAGAATTCGGTGAATATCGATTTACTGAATGTCCACGCAATCCAGAATTTGTCCTGAGGGCCCGCTATATTTAACAATTATTCCACAAAATCGAGTCGTACACGAGCTGGCTATAAGCCATGTACGATGAGATTGAGTGGAATAACTGTTTTATTCTATCCGCAAACAGCATACAGGTAGGCGTCGACTTATGACTGCGTTTGGTTACGACTGACCGGTCGTAAGCCGATCTGGTCGTAAGTCGGCCTGTGTTAAATGAACGTAAGTATATTGTGATGTGTAATGATATTGTAATCATCTTAAAGTCTTATTTTATCAACGTTTTCTTATTTCATTACCGTGGCTCATTATTTGGTTTAAGTCAAACACTGCATACTACACTGCGTACAGGACAATTCGTTTAATATGTGCAAAACAAGAAATACGAAATACAGGTGTGAAAAATAGAAAACATTTTAGTTTGAAACATACCAAAATACAAATGTAAAACATAGCAAAATACAAAACTTAGCCTATGTTTACATTAGACCGTATCAGCGGATCATCAGATTAACGTTTTTAAAACGATTAGCGTGCACACAGCAACACCAATACACGATTTGCGTGCACACAGCAATACCAATACACGGATACGCTCGGCTCCGCAGGCATCCTGCGCTCCACATCACTCCACCCTGAACAGCGAGTGCCCTCTGGAGGGTGCGCACTCCGGCCTTGCGCAGCTCACACAGCGCGCGAGTGAAGTGCACAAGCAGTGATTCGGGACTGAGCCGCTGTGTGTGTGATCCCAGCGCATATCACTTACCACTTGCAAGTGGAAGGATGGCAAGCCTAAAGACAATCATAACTACACAATGGGCAGTATTTGCATCAGTATTTGCAGTATTTTCATACTTTTATACTCTTTAATGAAAGGTGATACAAGGCGGAAGTCCGCGCCGTTTTTCAGCAGTCGCGTCACATGACCAACGCCAGCGAATCAGGAAGGTGGATGTCACAGTGACGTTGTCCAATGAGACGCCAGCTAGAGCTCAGCACAGCGTATCCGCGTATTCTCAATGTTTACACAGCACCGGAGCTGACACGATCTGGATTGAATACGTGGACGCTGGCGGATTCCCGTTTCCCGGCGTTTCCAGGCGGTTTAATGTAAACGGACAGTGCATCCGCGAAGAAAACGAGACAGATACGGTCTAATGTAAACATAGCTTTAGTGACCGCTGGCATCACTGGTGCTTGGCTGTGGGTCGTCTACGTCGTCATCAGCTGTTGCAGCGCTCGGGTTGGTGGGAGGATTTGCTCGTTTCATAAACCAGGAGCTGGGACGGAAACTGTATGACGGAGTGCGTGAGGGAGCGCGAGAGAGACTGCGCATGTGCCAGGAGCTGGGGCGGAAACCGTTGTACACGGCGAGAGGCGCTGCCGGGAGCTGGGGCGGAAACTGTTGTATGCTCAGCTAGCTCAGCTGGGAAACACTTGCCAGTCATAACCAGACGGTCGTAAAGTCGATCGGTCGTAAATCGCATAGGTCGGAAGTCGACGACTACCTGTATTTATTTTCATTTTTTGCAAATCCGACAAATAAAGACTGGATACAAAACGTCCAACAGGATCACTTCCACTTAGGCGGACTTCTGAAAAACCTACTGATGGCTGCACGAATTGACTTTAGTGTTGTTTTTTGTAGAAAGTGCCGTCTTGCCGAGGTATAGAATAGCTTTCGACATTTATTTAATTCTTCCTCAGACATTTCAGTTCTGTAATTTTCAAACTTCTTTGAGCTTTTGAACCAGTCTAAAAAAAAATTCGACATATTTTAATGCTTAAAGATGATGTAAACAAACCGGCAAAATGACAGGAGCAATTTGTGAAAAATGCTATAATAATAATAATAATAATAATAATAATTCTTGAGTGAAAAAAAAAGACGTTCTTACCATCAAATACTTTCATTCCATATTTTGCTGCTTCTCTTTTTTGTATTTTTGGGGTTTTGTTTTCGAGTAGAGGTTTTTTTTCATCCTCGGTTGGTTCAGCAAAACGCTCCGCCATTTTGTTTTTCTCTCCTCACAGTATATGAGCTGATATCCTTGTAGTAGAGTAGCCAATCAAAGCACGCGATTGCTCAGATCCAGTGAATGTGGATAGAATAAACTGGATTAAAACTACACTCAGAGCCAAAGAGAAATTTAAGGTAGAGTCTAAAACACTAAAATGAATAGTTTTAGCATCCCGGACGTGACATGCAACTTGTCTATGCAGGACATTTTATATCAAGACTCCTCCTCAAAAGTTTGGACACCCCTCCTCATAGAAGCGTTTCTTCATCTTTCCTATTTCCTTCTACTCTGGAAGGCATTAACACTATGGAATAACGTGTATGAAATTATGCAGCCACCAAGGATGGATGGATGGCTGGACGGATAGATAAAGTGTTAATCAAACCAATTAACCCCCTTTTTTTTGGATGACAAAAACAAAAACAACAGGAACACCATGAATACAACTCTGCAAAAAGGCAAAGCAAGTTACACTTTTTTTTTTTACATGATTTTATGAGTATGCAATATATAAAAATAAACACAAAAATGATCGTTCATCTGTCAAGACCAGCGAGTTACTGTCAGGATCAGTTACTTATATTTCAGACACTGAGATGGACACTGCATCAAGTCATTTATTCCTCTTGAACAACAGCAATTTATGTTTAAAACAGTGACCATTTTTAACAAGATGCTCTGAGAGCACAATATCCCCCGCCGGCAACTCGGCCATAACTCTGGTAAACTGTGACTGAATTGAATGAAATTGCAATCTGCGTATTACCGACATATAACAAAGAATCCTGTCAAGTTTCGTTAAATTCTTCCAAAAATTATGAGAGGAGGAGTTGATTTCAGAAAGTGAGCACCCTTCCCGGGACAGACATCGCCACGACATAATCCCCCTTCGGGCCTTTTGGCCAGCGGGGGATAATAAAAATTGTGAGGGAAGTTGATTTCAGAAAGCAAGCACACCTTGATGAAATTGCCAAAGTACAAGTTTGTTAATAATCAAGGGCATAACTCTGGGAAAATTTGCTCAAATTAAACGAAATTTCAATCTGCGTATAACTGTCATATAACAAAGGCTTTTGCCAAGTTGAGTGAAATTCCTCCACTAATTGTGAGAGGAGTTGATTTCAAAAGAACGTACACCCTCATGAAATTGTCAAAGTACAAGTTATTTAATCACGGCTCAAAACCCTGGTAAAATTTTCACAAACTAAATTAAATCGCAATATGCGTATTACCGTCATATAACAAGGCCTTTTGCCAAGCTTCGAGAAATTCATCCAAAAATTGTGAGAGGAGTTGACGTCAGAAGGCGAGCACACCTTCATGAAATTGTAAAAGTACAAGGTTGTTAATCAAGGGCTGGAACTCTGGTAAAATGTGACAGAATTGAACAAAATTACAATATGCGTACTACCGACATATAACAATGCCTTTTACCAAGTTTGGTGCAATTCCTCCAAAAACTGTCAGGGGAGTTGATTTCAGAAGGAAAACACTCTCATGAAACGGTCAAATTATAATTTTGTCAATCAAGGGCTGTAACTCTGGTAAAATGTGACTGAATTGAACGAAACCGCAATATGTGTATTACCGACATATAACAAAGAATCCTGCCAAGTTTCGTGAAATTCCTTCAAAAATTGTGAGAGGAGTTGATTTCAGAATGTGAGCATCCTTCCCGGGACAGACGGACAGATGGACATCGCCATGACATAATCCCCCTTCGGGCCTTTCAGTTAGCGGGGGATAAAAACTTAAAACAATAACAGATCAGAACTTCATCCATTATTCATGTCCAGTTCTGTTGCGGAACCTCCATGAACAAATTCGATCCTGTTTTCAGTCACAGTAGATCAGTGAGAAACCATCAGCTGCTTCTCTCTCCAAGTTAATAACAGTAAACAGAAATTCAGCGTTAGATTACAGAGAAAACAAAGACTACGTTCAGACTGCACCCTGAAACGACCCATATCCGATTTTTTTGCCCATATGCGACCTGTATCCGATTTGTTATTGACAATCTGAACGACACAGATCCGATTTTTTCACATGCGACCCAGGCCGCTTGGATATGTGGTCCTAAATCCGATGCATATCCGATATTTTCACATGCGACTGCAGTCTGACCGGACAGGTCGCATTCATGCGACCTACACGTCATCAACAAGAGACAAACGTCACTATTCTGCGTTGGCTAATCCTGCCTCTTTGGTGGAAAACAACAACATTTGTACAGTTTTCAGAATTTAAATAGACTTTTATAGAATTGATCAAGCTAATGGTGGATTTGGTAGGGACCTGGATGTTGATCTGTTAGCCTGATTAAATAAAACAGTTTCTATAACTGATTTATCACTTAAACCATCCTGTATTACAAGATTATAAGATTGTTCTGGAAATTTCCAGTAATTTGACACCTTCGGTCTCATTAGTCTGCTGCCCACATTAATCAGATTATTGTGTGAGTTCCGCCGCCGCCACAAAAACCGCATCGCCAGGTCTCGCCTCATCTCCATCGCAAACTGCACTGGTGTTTCTGCACCTTGAGCCAGCGCTGAGAGAAGTTGCAGAATTCAGCTGGCTATAAACAATCTAAATAAATATTTATAAAAATGTAGAAAAAGTTTATTAATATGACGAAATAAATATGTGCAAATTATTAAGCCTGAATTAAGAGTTTGGTAATACAGCGGCCGTATCCCAAATGACTGCCTACTGAAGCTCGAGTGCACTACATAGAGTTTAAAAATCCATTACTTCCTAGTAACATGTAGTGCACTTATATAGAAATTAGAGACACATTTTGGAGTCAACCCTCGTTACCAGGCTACACGTTTTCATTTCAGTTCAGAAACAAAAACACACACGAGACCTCACACTTTAACACTAACCAGATAATTAAACAAACAACAAAAAAAATCATTAAAACTTGAAGAGTGCGCTTTTTTTTTTGTTTACATATTACGTAGATGTGCTTATTACGTGTCAATTTGCGCATGCGGGACACTTTTGGGTCGTTTTCTGTTCATATTGGAGATCGCATACAAGTCTCATATAATTGGTAATGTGAACGGCCTAACAAAAAAATCGGATTTCACAACAAATCGGATATGGGTCGTTTCAGGTTGCAGTCTGAACGTAGTGAAAGATGCTGGAAAACGTCCAGCTTCACCACTGGCTGTTGTAAAGCACCAACACTGTCGACTCCTTCCAAAAATGCGAAATAAACCTCTCCACTCAGTAAGCGTTACCACACCCGTGTATAATTACACACTGTCAACAATCTGTTTCTACTACACAAGTCGCTCATTAATACGAGCGTGTTCATGTCCACTTTGAAGCCGACATTCCTGTCAGAGCTGCACAGAAAAGAACTCAACACCTTCTGACCAATCAGATTCGAGCATTCAACAGCACCACTGGTCGCACGTTCAGAAAATAAAGCTAAAACTTAGTTGACAACCATAAGGGGTCAAAAATGTACATGAGGTAATCTTGTCTGTATCAGTGCAAAATTTTGCGACACATAATGAAATTTGTTCTTTTATAATTAAAAAACAACTCACCATCCAACTTATAGCTACTGTAGATCTGAGACCAAAAAAAAAAGGTGTTTAAGACAAACTTGTTTTGCGGTTCCTGTTATGGAAACACGCTGATCCATGAATGGCGCTGTGTACCGATCCAAACTCAGTGAAGCGTTACGCCTTTCCTTGAACATGGAGAATGATGGTTCTGTCAAACATCCTGAAAGCGTAATTCATTTTCGTCATTACGAGCTATTCAAGTGGCGTTGAGTTACAGGCTTAATCTCTCCACACAACCTCTGTACTCGCTCACTGAAAGGAAATTGAACGGCCTTTAAACACAGCCTTTGTCTATGAATCGTCAGTCCTCAAAAGCAGCGTTTATTAAAACGGATCTTTTCTTTAAGCCTGCACGACAGCGTGTTTCACCGAGACGTGAGGAAGACAGTTTCAATGGCACACAAGAGGTTATTAACATCAGCCTGCCTTCACTGACTCTCAGCATGACCACTAAAGGGGGGTGGGAGAGGGAGAGAGAGAGAGAGAGAGAGAGAGAGAGAGAGAGAGGGCACACACACATGACAGACAGTAGGATGACTGGGAGGGTGTCACTCCTGCTGGGCTCAGACACAATACATTCACATTACTGTCAGCTTTATTAATGCATTAGCAATGAATTTTGTGCACGTTCTAAATTCAGTCATTTGTTCTTTCATAAATAAAAAACGATATGCATTTAGAAACTGTTGTGGTACAGGAGGAATAAAACATTCGGCTACACTCTCAGAAAACAAATATATATTATTTACCAGCTTGAGGTCGGTCCGTATCGTGAAATACCGTGACCGAGGTCTTGAAAATACTTGAAAAACATATAAATGATTACAGTACAGGATGGATGGATGGACGGATGGATGGACGGATGGACGGACGGACGGACGGATGGAAAGCAGAGCTGCCAATGGGTGCAAAATGTGTTAGTAAATAAATACGTTATTTACCAGCTTAAGGTCGAGCTGTATTGTGAAATACTGTGACCTCGGCCTCTATTTTCAAGACCTCGGTCACGGTATTTCATGATACATACCTTCCAATTGGTAAATTTATATATATATATATATATATATATATATATATATATATATATATATATATATATATATATATAGATAGATATTTTTTTTTTTTTGTCCGGTTTCCATCAAATCCTGCGCTCTGATTGGCTGGCGAGCGGGTCTGTATCCTACGGTACGGACCCCAGTTACGGACCTCTGGCGACTCGCTCATTCACAACAACAAACATAGTAGCATTTTTTGTCAACATTTAACTTTTTTTATAAGATTTATTTATAAGATTATCAAAAATCTTGTAAATTTTTGCCAGCATTTCTCAGGAGAATAGCATTAATTTTACATCATGGATAGCGATAACGACAGTCTTCACAGCGAAAGTGAGTTTTACGACCCTGAGGAAGAAGAAATAAAAGAAAACATTTCAGGAGAAAGCGAAAAACCTGTAACTGTTGCTAACGCCGAGCAAAAACATGGCTGAATCCTGCATGACTCCTATTTGTATAAATAGGGGACTACATAGGCGGCAAAATGTAGTTGTTTTCCTGCCATGGAAGTGCACTTGTATACCGAGGAGGAAGCAATTTGCATTACAGCCGTGAATGAGGATTCAAAATGGCGGCTCGGCTCGGTTTTCCCTTTCGGGCGCTCTCGTTTTCGGTTAGAATTTGGTCAAGAAAAAAATAAATATATTATTTACCAGCTTAAGGTCGGTCCGTATGGTGAAATACCATGACCTTGGCCTTGAATACTGACTTCCTCGCTCAGTACTTTCAAGACCTCAGTCACGGTATTTCACGATACGGACCTCCCAGCTGGTAAACAACATATATGTATTGTACCTTTATGGGTTCAACGACTAGTCACTGAGGCAGTACACTCTAAGGTACTTATTTGGGAACATACAAGTACCCTTTTGGCCCTAAAAAGGTACACATAGTTACCCTGAGGTCCAATAATGAGCCCGAGGAGGTACATTAGTGTCGACTGTACCTTGGGGGACAGAAACGGACTCCTGCTGGAACTGTACCCCTATTTCTAACAGTGCAGATGTGCAGTTAAAATACTCAAATACGCAACTTGTCAGTGAAGTTCATTATTTTCCAGCAGTTCCTGAAATGGCTTGAACCACCATGCCGAGACACTAAGATCACATTTCGTCCTTCCTGCTCTCTGACAAACATTAACTGAAGCTCTGGACCTGCATCGACATGATTTAATGCATTACACTGTAACGATAGTATTTACTCACTGGATAATTACAGAAAATGAGCAGGTGTACAGGTATTCCTATTAAAGTGACCGGAGAGAGAGAGAGAGAGAGAGAGAGAGAGAGAGAGAGAGAGAGAGAGTGTGTGTGTATATGAAATGTGGCAATTTAAAAAAAAAATAGGGCTGTCGGAGTTAACGTGATCACGCGTCAACACTTTTTTTTTTTTTAACACCACAAATTTCGTCAACGTGCGATTAGCGCTTGTACGTTCTGTGCCCCTGCCCTGTATTTTGAGAAATCGGGACGTGACGAAGTGCGAGCGAGTGACGTAGCGAGTAGCTGGTTGGCGTCATGATAAAGTGAACTTATGTACAAGATCAACTTATAGTGTTGCATTCTGACTGTTTACATAAAACGTGTGTATTTTTATATGCTTTTGGTGATCCAGAGGGGAGAAAAGACGACGTGTTACGGTCCAGGTGTGTGTGCGCACGTGTGTAAGCACGCAGGCTGCACACTGGAGTGAGAGAGTTGGTTTTATTCTGAGAAATGTATGAGCTCTGTAAAAAAGTGTTTATAAATGCAGTTTTTGCTGATGAATGTTCTGTATATTTTTCCCAGTGAGTTTTTGCATTTTACTGGAAAACATCTTTATGAGCTGTGTGGCTTAACAAATGTATTCATCTGGGTTTCGTATTTTTTATTTTCTTGATTTAAAACATACTCATTCCTGTTGTCCAGAATCCACATCACCGAGTTAGTTTAGTTGATGCTGTGTTCACACTTATACCGGGACGAAAGTGGTATAACTGTATCGATACAAAGTATACCGGTACAGTTTAGTGCATCTGTCCACACTAGCGAGAAATGTTTGCGGTTTTCTTTCACGGTAGTTGAATGCGTGTGCGCGAAATGTTTCCGTGGTTATCAAGTAACTAACTTCCGAGAATATATGGCATCCGTTATTTCGAGATCTCGAGAAAACAAAACAATTATTTCATGATCTCAGCTGGATCACTGTATCTCCGTCGGTAGAGACGAAGCCGGGCCAGTCTTCTGCGGAGGTGCCGCGGACTAATTTTGAAATGATCCCTTATTAAAAGACTTAATGCAATCTCTCCCTGTGTCAACCCCTGATCAAAATATTGCCTTATTAGGTGATCGATTACTCCAGACATTCTAATGACCAAAGTTGCGGCTATACAGAATGAGAAATAGCCCCAAAGTCAGCATATCACAAGTCTCTTGGCGCACCTGAATGAACCATTTCTCAGCTGTTTACTCGAGATCATGAAATCATTGTTTTGTTTTCTCGAGATCTCGGAATAACGGTTTTGTTTTCTCGAGATCTCGAATTAGTCGTGTTGTTTTCTCGAGATCCTGAATTAATTATGTCGTTATCTCGGGATAACAAGGTGAATAAAAAAAGGATTATATGAAGGGCCTCTCTCGGCTTCCGTACGGATGAAACAGCGTGTGTGTGCTTTTTGTTGTCAGTGTCCGGTCTGTATTTCTGGTGGTCATTTATTCAGTTGAATCGTATAAAACGCGCGAGGCAGTTGAGAAACAAACAAAGAAAACGAATCTCCGTTCTTCACTATTTTATTCAGCGAAGACATCGATTGAGGTGTGTGACTTTGCGCATGCGCATTATATTTGTATCGATACAGAACCGCTTCATCTGTCCACACTACAGCGAAGCGCTACAGTACCGATACGAAACCCATACATTTGTGGGTTTCGTACCGATACAGTTATACCGCTACAGTACCGGTATAGTTGCTAGTGTGGACAGGTGTTGCGGTACGAAAGTAGTTTCGCATCGGTACAAAATCCCTAGTGTGGACAGGGTATGAGTTTATTGCATAGTTCGAGGCTGGAAGTTAAGTCCAGAACGAGATGAAAATATGATATTGTTTTGTTCACACTGAATTGTGCGAAACCCTCAAAACTACAAAGTTAACGCTGCTTTATTTTTATTTTAATGCAGCGGAGGAATAAAATACCCAGAAAAATATTTTTGCCGATGTCCAGCCTTATCTTTCCTGACCTGGCCAAACACATTTGCATAAAGCCACGCCCACTCGCCAAAAAATCTCTCTTTAAGATACATTTAGAACAGGTTTAAAAAAAAAAAAAAGTGTGATTAATCGTGAGTTAACTATGGACAATAGTGATTAATCGCAATTAAATATTTTAATCGATTGACAGCCCTGAAAAAAATAAAAATAAAAAATGTCTCTGACTCGATAATGTTCTCCTGGACAGTACCACAGGTCGGTGTAGTCAAAGCTGCAGGAGCACATTAACATCGGCGTGATTTCATCATGCAGGTGAACAGCGAGCAGGCGAGCTGTGACGGAGGTAAGGAAGTGACACGGTGAAGGCTGCCTTTAATGACTAGCAGATCTTTATAGGGAAAGCACTCAATTCATTAAAACGCAGAGCCACTCAAGGGTGCGTCTCCTCGCCTCGCACCTTTGAGCCCTCATTGGTGCTGTCAGACACAGAAATTAGCCAATGAATCTTCTGCCCTGGCGCTTAATTAAACTATCTGTTATATTTCCTCTCCGCAACATTAATCTCGCAGCGGGTGAGGGGCGAGGTGGTGTTGGCGGTGGTGGTGGTTGGACACAAACTCGCACGTTCGGCCTCCCTCTCGCTGTGTCTGTGTCTCCCTCAGGAGACGGCGACCTCGACTGTGGCCTTGCCTGCCTGGCTGGCTGGGATGGGCGCGACCGAAAAGCATCTGGGTCTGGAGCATGCACATCTGTCTGGTCGCTACAAACAATGCGCACTGCTGGGAAGCGGCAGCAGGACGAACCACGTGCCAGCTCCAACCCTTCAACACGCCGCGTGTTATTTTTTTCCTCTCGACAGCAGTGCGACAGGTGCTTTTCCCCGCCTGGCGACGATCCAAGTGCACATTTGTGTCGGATGAATTCGGATGGAAATGTAAAAATTATGTCGAGGGCAAATAACAGGCTCCGATTGTGCGCTATATGATCCTGTTCAGTCTGATTTGTGTTTCCCGCAGCTTTAAATAATTCCAAGACTGCCATGAGAAACGTCCTGAAAAGGCTGCGTTGAAAATTCGACAATATAGAATTCATTTTTCAATGTATCTCAACAACAAAACGACAGCATATTTATTTTTTCAGCAAAGACAATTAAAGCGACCTCATGATTTTTCATCAAGATTTAATTTTGATTTATTTGCCAGCAATGTTTTCAGGTCACTCATATTTAGATCAAATTGACATTTCATATTCTGCCTGGGATCAATTTAAAGTCATAAAGCTCGACTCGATCAGACTGCACACTATTTTCTGTAAATAAACCTCACCTAATAAAGTTAGACTGAATCCTGAAATGACTTCCTATTCATTAATCTACACCCACACACACACACGCACCCACACACTCGGACTTCATAGAGTATTACATATAGAGTGCACTTACCATACACGCCCCGGAGAAGATCATCCGAGAGCCGAGATCAGAAACGGCCTGACTAACAACTTTTGTGCTTCAATACTTTTCCCCTTTTCGGTTTGTGACTAAATCATGTAAAAAATAAATGATTTCTGACTTTAATAACGCCTCTGAAACAGCATAACAGATCACACGCTTCTCAATTTCTTTTTTTTTTGTACGTTTCTAAGTGCTAGACAAAGAAAAGAAAAGGGTCCCCCCCCCCAATGCATGATATGGCATCTGCCGGCAAAATCACAGAGGTGTCTATCCAGACAGGATGAAAATGATCAGAGGGCTGTACAGCTGGTCAAAATACAGCACGCAATTTGTTCTATCGTTTTCTTCTGGAAGTTAAGAGAAAAGAAAAAAAAACGGATGGAAATAAAATGATACACTCACCAGTATCTGGAAATCATGCTACTGCTCCAGGCTTCATCAAAACATCTTAAAAATGTACGTGGGGGAATTTTTTTTTTTTTTTGGTTAAATGTAGTACTAGGCATAAGTTTGTACACTCCTACTCATTCATCGGGTTTTCTGTATCGTGACTATTTTCTACAGCGTAAAACATCACAACTATGAAATAACATGATTAAAAAAATGTTTAAAACAAAAATTCTTCAAAGTCACGAGCGTTTACCTTGACGACGCTTTACACACTATTGAGGTTTTTCACCCACGTGACCAAGTCATGTGATGCTGCCATTTTGGACGTCACGGCTCGAATCAGTTTGAATGCGAGGAAGGTGACAAACGAGAAACATCAAAGAAAAAGGAGCGAGATGCAGAAAACACCTTCACTATCCAGCGACGTAGGGCATTTGCAGGGCGAGCAGAGGGAGAGGTATTTGCAAAAATTGAGGTTAGCAGGCTTAGAGAACGACGTTTACCTGCTTCCACCAGGATTGTTCACTGACGTACGGAAGTACACGAAGCCCTCGTCTTTACCTGACTTCGGCCCACATGATCTGTATACCTATGTCGTTAAAAACCCATCGCCATACACAGGTATTGATCTGAAAGCGTATAAGAGTTTGGATGCCTACAAATATTTTGTGTCAGGCTGGGTAACATGCCTACATCAGTGGGTCGTCCCTGGAGCCGGTGGTCGCCATCTTATTACAGCTAAGGTTTGTTCACATTTTCATTTACTTTCGGTCCTCAGGATAAACAAAATGTTATTAAATGTCATTGAAATAACTTCTTAGTCTGTTGAGACATGGCCCGTTATAAATTTGCTGTTACCAGGCAATGACCAAGAACTGTATTATTAGGGTCGGTGTCTGTGTTGTAGCAGTGTACTAGCAGCTAGCTGTTAGCACTAGCTAATGTCAACAACATAGTAGCTAGTATGTTACTGTAGCAATATTTACGTTCAGTCATTTGGATGACTGTTAAAACCTTTCAGTCTCAAGTTTTTCCTTTACTGGATTTACTAGTTTACTGAGCTAGTGCGCTCGGGCAAGCTGGGAGCTAGCGCACGCTAGCCTGCCGGCGGCCGGCGCGCTAGCTCAGTAAACTAGTAAATCCAGTAAAGGAAAAACTTGAGACTGAAAGGTTTTAACAGTCATCCAAATGACTGAACGTAAACATTGCTACAGTAACATACCAGCTACTGTTGTTGACATTAGCTAGCTTGACGTTCAAAATGGCGGACACCGGGGCGTCACATGACCCTGTGACGTCAGGTGAAATACCTCAATTAGCGTTATCTTAACCAGCTTCATGAGGTAGTCACCTAAATGCTTTTCAATTAACGGGTGTCTCGTCAAAAGTAGCGCAATTTCTTGCGTTCTTAATGCGGCCGAGATCAAACAGTAAATACTAAATAATACAAATCAATCAACAGTCCTGTTCCACAACTGTAGTCATCCATATTATATCAAGAACCGCTCAACTCAGGAAAGAGAAACGACATCCATCATTACTTTAAAGTGCATATCACGGGTAAATTCAGGAGCAAGATCAATGTAATTCTGCTATTTTATATTAAACTTTGGTCAAATATCTGGAACATCCTGCATTCTCTGCAATTTTTTTTTTACCTTGCGCAATACCAGAAAAATTCAGTTGAACTCAAGCCATTTGAGGCGAATTGGTCCGCCTCTGAAAAAACTTGGCATTTGGATTTCCCGGCAAACATTGATTTTCGTGGCGTCGCGTGCGGGACTCCTCCCTCTGAATCCTACGTCAGCGCTGGTTTGTTTATGAGAAAACGACCTGGTGGTTTTCTGCAAATGTCTTCAACGTTATCGTGTAATTATTAAAATGGTTAACAGATGTATCGTAGGAGGGTGTAGCAACACCAATCTTGATGGGATTAGTACTCATCGTTTTCCAAAAGACCGGACAATGAGAGAGAAATGGGAGCGCTTCGTACGAGGCACCCGGAAGCCGAGGACCAAGCAGAGCCGAGAAAAAGACCAAGAAAATCAGCGATTCACAAGTCGACTGTTGCCAGGGTAAGAAATAAGAGACACTATAATCTAAATTAGGTGTTCCTGTGTTTGTGTGGTACACGGATAATCTTATTTATTGACACACACAACAAGTAAACAACACAAAAGCGCTGGGCGATAATACACTTACTTCACATGTATCAAGGGATCTGTGTGTCAGGGCTTGAGATCTTGGGACGTGTCAAACGCATTAAATGTATATACGACCCTGCTTAACCGATTCCATGTGTGTAGCTTATGAAACCTTTCTCCTACAGTAGCCAGTACTCTTCTAAATGAAGAAATATATAGATACATAATAGTAATTAGAAAAAATATGATTTACGTAACAATAGATAGATGAGCATTGATGCATGAATCCATGGGTTTAGAAGCTGACGATGCCATATTTCAGTGCAAAATCGCTAGCTGCTAAACTTGGTCTACACAGGCTGTGCACTGAAACCGTGCAAAGCTCGCGCAGCCTGCTGGCGCTTCCGCACGTGACGTCACGAATCTGGCTCCAGACTCCCTTGGGATTTTTCCAGATGCGTTTTGTTATTTTATTTTTTTCTGCTGTAGACAGATGGCCTTGTACAAAATTACCCTTCTGGATGAGTGTGTAAAGGGACATACTTTTATCTCTCATCTCATTATCTCTAGCCGCTTTATCCTTCTACAGGGTCTCAGGCAAGCTGGAGCCTATCCCAGCTGACTACGGGCGAGAGGCGGGGTACACCCTGGACAAGTCGCCAGGTCATCACAGGGCTGACACATAGACACAGACAACCATTCACACTCACATTCACACCTACGGTCAATTTAGAGTCACCAGTTAACCTAACCTGCATGTCTTTGGACTGTGGGGGAAACCGGAGCACCCGGAGGAAACCCACGCGGACACGGGGAGAACATGCAAACTCCGCACAGAAAGGCCCTCGCTGGCCCCGGGGCTCGAACCCGGACCTTCTTGCTGTGAGGCGACAGCGCTAACCACTACACCACCGTGCCGCCTGCACATACTTTCATATTAAAAAAAAAAAAACCAAACAGGAAACTGGTCCAGGATATGCACTTTAAGACATGAAGTGACTTCTAATTAATAAAAATACCATTGAATTAAGCCTCGGTCACAACCGGCCGTACGTGCTCCTATGGCCGGTCTACGTGCAAAAAACGCAAGGAACGCACGGAGGGCGCGCGTGTGACGTGCTGATTTTCGAGCCGTAGACCGGCCGCAGAGGTTCTTTGTCATGTCAAACAAACTCTACGGGCGCTTACGTTTTTTTCAGGTTGCAAGACAAACTTACGGCCAACACACGTCTTTCTCCATGAACAAAAAAAACCGCAGCGATTTGGGAAACGCCAAAAATCACACAGCCAAAAAAATCGTACGTCCGGTTGTGACCTAGGCTTTTGAAGGTGTGTCCAAACTTTTGACTCGATGTTTCAATAAGCATTTACATAAAATCCTCCGATACGAGATATTTTGCTTCTTATACAGTATACTGATATTATAAATTTGTTTCAAAATCCTGAACGTATATATTGTCTGATTACAATTAGAGCACAAGTGAAAACCATCACAAGCCTCTGCAGAAGCAGATTAAACAAAAAGCGCCATTGTGTTGACTTATTTTCTCACAATTAGGACAAAACTTCTCGCTGCTCACCCAAGCTGGGTTTTTTGTGTGTGTGCGAGCGTTATTTTCAGTGATATTTTTGCTGTGCACTGATTCACAGGCAGCACTCGGTGCTTCACGAAAGCATTCTTCAAAGAAGCCTGAAGAGGAAAAAAAAAAAAAAGCCTCCTCCTGATGAGCCACATCAGCGTGATTGTAATTTGTCTCCAGGTTTTAGTGTTTCCATTATGTCCCAGTTGTAAAGTGGTCCTCAGTGAGGTCCTCTCTCGAGAGCGAAAGACTTACAAGAGAACCGAGATGCGCAGCTCGAGTGCGAGACCGCCTACGAAATCTTTCCAACTCTGCATGACTTCCACATCCAGGCCAAAAAAAAAAAAAAAGGGACTGGATAAAAATTCAAGAAGAGAAATATTGTATGAAGTCAGCATCAAGAGGCATGGGCAGAGCCGGGAGGAGGTGTAAAGGAAAGGAGGAAAGGGAGAAAGGAGTGAAAGACATACCTCATTTATCAGGAGTGCAGAGGGCTGTCAGTCAAAGGCACCCTCGTGGAGCAGCGAGCAGCGAGCCGAGTGGAAATAAAACTCCTGAAAGGCTGCACTGGGGTAAGGTGGCAAGCGCCGAGTCAAGAAGGAACGTACAGTATTCAGTCTATCGGCACGGTCCCAAAGTCGAAGTCCACTGTTACGCGTCTTGCATTTGCATTTATTAAAGAATACAAAAGGCACCAAAAAACGATCGACAGTGTACACTCTCCGAAAATAAAGTACCTTTAGGCATAAAACGGCTCATCACTGGGGCAGTACCCTCTCAGGTACCCATGTGTACCCTTTATATACTGCTTGGGAACATATGCACCTTTTTGGCCCTGAAAAGGTACACACGTACCCCTTTTCCACCAAATCAGTTCCAGGGCTGGTTCGGGGCCAGTGCTGGTGCTGGTTCACAACTCGTTCAACTTGTGAGCCAGCTGAGAACCAGTTTGCTTTTCCATAGCTCGCGGTGCTAAGGGAAGCCACGTCATTACGTCGGTGTATACGTCAGTTACGTCGCTACGTTTGCATAAACCTTGGCGCGAATATCGAAGCAAAAACAACGCAGAAGAAGCAGCAGCAGCAACAACAATAACAATGGATGATTTTGCGTTTGTACAGCTGCTGCTTCTCGTCGGTTAAAAATGGCGATCTTTCGCGGTCTTGCTATTGTTGTCGGTCTTAACAACTCCGCCCCCCCACTGACGTAAGCGGTTCTTTCCTCTGGCCCAGCAGAGAGTTGGTGCTAGCCTGGAACTGGTTTTTCTGGCCCCAGAGCCAGTTCTTTGTCAGTGGAAACAGAAAACCCGGTTCCAAACTAAGCACTGGGCCCGAACCAGCCCTGGAACTGCTTTGATGGAAAAGGGGCAATAGTTACCCGAGACCCAATAATGAGCCCTGGGGGCCATGTTAATGTAGCTCGTACCTTGGAGCGCAGAACTGGACTCCTTCTGTACCCCCGTTTCTGACAGTATATCGTTTAAAGTCGTTCGAAACTTGATCTACATTTTATTTGTGTTTTAAAGTTCAGGTTGAGATGAGCGAAGAGAGTTTCTCCTGGAGAGTCTTTATACTACGGAGAAAAAAAAAAAAGCAATATCGTTCTGAGAAAAAAAATCATCATATTGTGAATAGTTCGATCATTAATTTGTCATTATAAGATGAAAGGCTGGCTGCTGAGCCAAAAAAAAAAAAAAAAAAAGACAAAATAAAAATGAATTTTAAGCAGCATTTTGAATAACAAACAGCAACACAATAACAACCCGAGTGTACATGATAGCAACGTCCTCAAGTATCATCGTATATTTTTGTCATATCGATTGATCGCTCCGACTCTGCCTCAAAGTGAGTTGCGTTAATGCTGATGTAATAACGAGCTACTGTTTCGCTGAACGGTGCAAAAGCCTGAGGCACATGGAAAGAAATGCTGTCGACCAAAAATGGCTTTAAAAAATATTAAATAAATGAAACTAAAACATTTTAACATTTAAAAAAAAATGAATTAATACTAGAAAACAGTAAGCAGTAAGCCATAATAAATGAAACGATTTCAATATTTGGTGTGAGACGACCGTTTGCTTTAAAATATAGTAGTCTCAGGTACAGTGAGTGCAGTTTGATAAGGAAATGAGCTGTAGGTTTTACTGAGCATCTTACAGACCCAGCTACAGTTCTTCTGCACACTTTGTCACGCTCGCTTCTTCATTTTGCACCAAAACCCTAGCCTGGCAAGCCAGACTAAGCCCATGTTTACATTAGACCGTATCAGCGGATCATCAGATTAACGTTTTTAAAACGATTAGTGTGCACACAGCAACACCAATACACGATTTGCGTGCACACAGCAACACCAATACACGGATACGCTCGGCTCCGCAGGCATCCTGCGCTCCAAATCATTCCGCCCTGAACAGCGAGTGCCCTCTGGAGGGTGCGCACTCCGGCCCTGCGCAGCTCACAGAGCGCGCGAGTGAAGCGCACGAGCAGTGATTCGGGACTGAGCCGCTGTGCGCAAGTCACTTACCACTTGCAAGTGGAAGGATGGCAAGCCTAAAGACAATCATAACTACACAATGGGCAGTATTTGCATCAGTATTTGCAGTATTTTCATACTTTTATACTCTTTAATGAAAGGTGATACAAGGCGGAAGTCCACGCCGTTTTTCAGCAGTCGCGTCACATGACTAACGCCAGCGAATCAGGAAGGCGGATGTCACAGTGACGTTGTCCAATGAGACGCCAGCTAGAGCTCAGCACAGCGTATCCGCGTATTCTCAATGTTTACACAGCACCGGAGCTGACACGATCTGGATTGAATACGTGGACGCTGGCGGATTCCCGTTTCTCGGCGTTTCCAGGCGGTTTAATGTAAACGGACAGTGCATCCGCGAAGAAAACGAGACAGATACGGTCTAATGTAAACGTAGCCTTAATGTGAATATTTAGTCTGGCCTCGATCCGTAGACATTTCCGACGGGGGTGGGTAGGGACAACCCGCTGTCTTTCAAACTGTCTCTGTGCGTATAGGCCAACGCTCTGACCAATCAGCGCAACAGTGACTGTGACATAGTCAGAGCGACAGAAAGCAGTGGGGGAGGCCTTGAAATAAATCATTTTTCAAAATGCGTATTAATTAATAAACAGGTTCTAGATATTAAGAAGTTTGGAGATAATGACCACAAGTTTGGAGTCTGTACCACATACACATTTTTTTCCAAGTGTTTTTTAAGTGTTTGCTTAAACTGTTTTTGAGTTTTTATTTAGTGGTGTTTGGTGAAATAATTTCCCTTAAATTTAAAATAACGGGAAAATAAGAAACAATCAAAAAGTAATGTTTCAAAGCTGTTTATTAATTCTTCGTACTGCACAAACTAGCCCCATCCTTTTGGCTACGAGCGGAGCCAGCTGGTAGATCAGACTTTTGTCACAGCCGGTCGGCAAAACAGCGAAAACGTCCTTCTTGAAAAGGAATGAGCGGAGAGCCTCTTCCTGCTCATGTTTCAACGAAAACTCCAAGTCTAATTCTTCTAAAACTGATTCCAAAGCGGAGTCAAACGCGCGCTGTTCGCTAGCCATAGCCATCTTTCCTGTTGTGCTTTCTCCAGCGTCGCGCAGCTTTGTCGTCACTCCTGCAAAAGCCCGCCCAAACAATCCAAACAAAAACCTTGCGTTGTGATTGGCGGGCACGATTTGATGCCCGGGGTGTTTTTGTTTATATGGTGCGAGGCTAGACCCACTCGCTAGGCAAAAAATATTTTTGGCCGCTAGGCGGTTGGGTCTAGTTTACTAGGCTACCAAAACCCAGCAGCCTTCGTTATGTTTTCTTTTTTAATCTGAAAAGTGCTCTCTTATGTAAAACGCTGCTGAGATACAAACTTTGTTTTTCTGTATCATTTAATTTTGTGCTGGAAAACGAACGTTTGGACTCTAAAACGTGTTTATACTGACTCGATAACGTAGAAGTCATAAAATAGAAATCTATAATAAAGTTTGTATGGAGAAAAAAAAAAAAAACAGGATGCCCAAGACTGTGGAACAGTCGTGTATATCACCTGACAGGATCGGTTGAACCCAGTGCTTTAAAGTGCATATCATGGGTAAATTCAGGAGCAAGATCAATGTAATTCTGCTATTTTATATTAAACTTTGGTCAAATATCTGTAACATTCTGCATTCTCTGCAATTTTTTTACCTTGCGCAATACCAGAAAAATTCAGTTGAACTCGAGCCATTTGAGGCGACTTGGTCCGCCTCTGAAAAACTTGGCATTTGGATTTCCCGGCAAACATTGATTTTGGTGACGTCACGTGCGGGACTCCTCCCTCTGAATCCTACGTCAGCGCTGGTTTGTTTATGAGAAAACGACCTGGTGGTTTTCTGCAAATTTCTTCAACGTTATGGCGTAATTATTAAAATGGTTAACAGATGTATCGTAGGAGGGTGTAGCAACACCAATCTTGATGGGATTAGTACTCATCGTTTTCCAAAAGACCGGACAATGAGAGAGAAATGGGAGCGCTTGGTCTACACAGGCTGTGCACTGAAACCGTGCAAAGCTCTCACAGCCTGCTGGCGCTTCCGCAGGTGACGTCACAAATCTGGCTCCAGACTCCCTTGGGATTTTTCCAGACGCGTTTTGTTATTTTATTTTTTTCTGCTGTAGACAGATGGCCTTGTGCAAAATTACCCTTCTGGATGAGTGTGTAAAGGGACATACTTTCATATAAAAAAAACCACGAAATTGATCCAGAATATGCACTTTAAAGTGGGCTGGTACGCAGTACCGCCACTTCTAGATTTTAACCCCGGGACTTCTCACAAGCTCACAGTACCCTTTCCTGTCCTCTCCATATCAGAGTGTCTCTTGGAGATTCATTGACATTTAAACTCCATTACCCAGGGTGCACTCCATGACGCTCGCCTGTCTTAATGCTCGCGGGACTACGTGATGCTCACTCGCTTGTTCGCGAAGAAGTCGGAAACAACAACATGTTGGCATGGCTACAAAAGGGCACGAAGGGAATGAGAGTCGAAACGGAGTCGGATGATGATGGCTCTTCGACAGTCAAATTCTACCGTGGCAAAAAACGCAAGTGGGGAGCGGCAAGCTAACGTTAGCATGTCTGCTAACATCGAAGAGCCTGTTGCTTCCGATATTCCAGCCAACTGCGACGTTAACAATAACCTCCTTCAACAGGAATGGCCAGACTGTTGGTCAAAGGATTAAGGACAGTATTTTTGCTCACGGAAAAAAAGCTGGGGTGTAAGATATGTAGCCGCCCGACTCATATGCCAACAGGTGAATATGGAGAGTACTGGCACGCCCCCCCCCAATAAAAGCACTGGTTGTACCTCCACACCAAAGGTGTTAAGCCTAGGTCACAACCGGACGTATGATTTTTTGCGTTTCCCAAATCGCTGCGTTTTTTTGTTCATGGAGAAAGACGTGCGTTGGCCGCAAGTTTGTCTTGCAACCTGAAAAAACCGTAAGCGCCCGTAGAGTTTGTTTGACATGACAAAGAACCTCTGCGGCCGCTCTGCGGCTAGAAAATCAGCACGTCACACGAGCGCCCTCCGTGCGTTTCTTGCGTTTTTTGCACGTAGACCGGCCGTAGCAGCACGTACGGCTGGTTGTGACCGAGGCTTTAATGAGTGCAAACGGACACTTGGTTCAATTTATAATCATGGCTTGTCAAAATATTTAAAAAAAAAAAAACGCCCCCCGTCAAAATTTTGAATTCTCTGCGAAAAGGCTTTCAGTCGTAAATTTCAGCAACTTTTGAGAACCCAACCCGTGGCGAGACAGATGTTAAGCAGATGCTGCTGCTAATAATTAATAGTCCGTGTAACGACGAGATGCTGTAAAATTCCAGTTTTGTGTCCAACGCCATCATGAAACCAGTAAAAGTTGGGCTCTAAAACCCTGTGAAACACAAGCGCAGTGAAGTCAAATAAAGGACAAAGTGGCACACGGCACGCTCGTAAACTAATGGGAGTCTTGTAAAAAGATACTTTGCTGTATTAGCTGATGCTGCTCAGGAGGATGAAATATAGTCCAGGTGGCTGGGGAGCATACAGTAAGACCCTGTCACTTCCTCCACACTTTCAGCCTAACCGCACTGCTACCTTTAATTGATTGCATTATAAATTTGCCTGCTTTTTCACACCGCTTGCGTCATTATCCAGGTACAACACTCGACGCCCACTGACACCATTGTGTATAACTAACTAACTAAATAAAAAACTGCCACCTTCACTCGGAGGAAAGTTTTTCCGCACTTCGGGCCCAGCAGGGAGTAGATGTCGAATGAAATCTGTGACTAATGCAGAATGAGAGCATTGTGATGAAATTCTAGCTGAGCTCCTGAGCTGCTCCATGAGAAGCTTATGTGCTTACGGGCTGTTAGTCCGAGGATATAAGGAACCAAATCTGTCTGGCATTAAACTAATCTCATACACTCATACGCCCACACTTTAAGACATTTAATAAGAAGTTTCTCATCTACCAGCCCGTGATTACAGTTCGTAATGAATATTTCACACGCAGGAGATTGCCAAAGACATGAAGATTCATATTAAAGATGTGAGAGCAGGATATCAGTGTTTAAATGGAATTATGAGATTGCAATCAATCAGATGAAAATGATCATATCGATATGTACCTTGGCTTTTTAGAAAACTCTTAAAAGTACAACGTGAAACAGCAACCTGAAATGCACTAAAAATGCGAAGATACAATCTTCCGCTGTGATGGCCATCTTTACTGTTCCTGTGTAGACAACGGTTACGTTTAAATACATGGCCTCACTTTCGTTTATAAATGCCTGGAGACCTCAAGAATGGCACAGGAATAGTTTTAAGCATTAACAATAAATCTAATATAGTAATTTTTACGATTAAAGTGATTTATATACTGTAGGTAGCGGTCTGAGTGAATGACCTTGACGTCCGTAACGTCACAGCAGGAAGTCTATCGGTCTCATCGCCATTTCCGCTATACTAAAACACAGAGCTAACTGCAACTCCGATCCTCCATTTTGAGCTAATTTATTGCCATGCCACGTAGATGTGACGCTGACGGGTGCAGCAACACGACAGAAGGTGGATTTACGTTGCGTTCATGGCCCAAGAATGTTCAAACTGCAAAGATTTGGACGCGCATCTGCACATTTTACTGAAAACTCGTACGAGACCTCTGATCTGTTTAGAAGCGTTGGCGATAAGCCCGTATTGAAAGAGGGTGCAGTACCAACAATTAAAGAAAAAGAAAACGACAAGAAAAGGAAAGTATTTATTTATTTATTTATTTTATTTATTTATTTATTTAAAAGGAAAGTGAGTTTAGTTGCACCAGTCCTCCCAGAGTGAGCTGAGGGTTGTTGCTAAAACCCAGGACGGAACGGGACAGGACATATCGCTTGGGCAGTGACCTCGCCGCAGTTGTTGCAAAAACTGGTGATGTCCCGTTCCGTCCCGGGTTTTAGGAATTGCCTGAGCCGAGCAGTAATGACGGAACACAGAATGAAGAAAACAGAGAATGAGTGGAGCAGCCGTCTTATTTCTAAACTGGATATCGCTGCCATCTCTCCCTTACGTGGAAGAAGCGAATGAACGGAGAACTGAACGAACAACTGAAAGTCAGATTGTTTCAAAACAATCGGCCACAAGATCGGCCTTCGAGAAGCGAGAACGCAGACGGGTAAGCTCCGACTCTTATTTGGATTAAAAAAAAAAAAAGCACGTTTACCTGCATTTAGATTAATCCATGTAACTTGTCTTGTGTGTTTAAGATTATTTAATTTGCTTCAGAATGTGATTGTCTCAGTTCATCTGATTATTTAATTAGCCTTTTACGTTTTATCAGTGAAAATGCATGCATGTACATGTATGTTGCATAAGTTAGAACACCCATCCTGTTTTAATGAGAGTCGACCCACAATCAATGAAGTCAAATCAGTCTTAGTTGAGCGAGTCGGTAACGGGATTTCTTACTTTCACCGTAAATTTTTATTTATATGACTTCGGTCTATAGCTGTAAAAGGCCTCGGCCTTAAAACCGGTTACCGCTGTGACGTCACGCACTCAGGGCTGGCTGGCTCAGCGGGGCAGCTCGAATGCCAACTTTGCGGTCGATTTTAACTCTCAGAAAAATATTTTTTATTCCCATTTATGCAGCATACAAGAGTCAAGGATGGAGATACTATCCACTCAGAAATGTATTTAAAAATAAAGGTTCCGTGGATCTCCTTTCAAGTCAGTATAACGTTTGAGGGGACCACCTGCAAAGTCTTCATGAGCATGGAAGAATATTTGGCTCCATCTGCCTTGCCCTCAACCCTGACCAGTTTCCTCATCCCTGCTGATGAACTGCGTCCACACATCATGACGCTACCACCACCATGCTTCACAGATGCCGTTTTTCGACCAACAGGGAACGGGTTCTTGAAGCGTTTCTGTTCAGGATTCTTTGAACCGTAGTGCCAGCTAGCAAACCAGCCCACATTTTCACCAGAACTGTTGTAATCACAGATGCGTAACCGACGGAGGGTATCGTGCAACGCACAACAGAAGTAACAAGATTGCAAATCGCATCGATTACCTGTGAGCTTTTGAAACTCTCCAAACTAACCGTACATCCACTGATCGAGTCCCAGTTCCCAGTGAAAAAATGAGCGCTCTCTCGGTTTCAGATGAGAACCAACTTCTCTGGTTCTGAAAACAACTTATTTTTGGTTGAAATGCTCCAAATGGTTCAAAAGTTGATGCGTGAACCAGAACAGAACCTGTGTTGGTGGAAACAGGGTATGAGAGAATGGTGATCTCAGGGTGATTAACAGTGTTGTGTTTCTGCTCAATGAAACCCAATGTGCCAAGGCCAAAATGTTCCAGTTCGGTCTCATCAAGACCAGAGAATCCGCCCCTCAAGTAATAGCTTTGGGGAAGGTCTGGGATCTGGTTCTCCTGTGATGAGCTTCCGGATCTCTTTCACAGTACTTCGATCCAAAATGTTCACTTTGATAAGGAAATGAGCTGTAAGTTTTACTGAGCATCTTACAGAGCCAGCCACAGTTCTTCTGGACACCGTCACACTTGAGCTGCTTCATTTTGCACCAAAACCCAGAAGCCTTCATGACGGAGAAGCCATGGCCTAATGGTTCGAGAAGCAGCTTTGGGACCAAAAGGTTGCCAGTTCAATCCCCTAGACCAACAGGAATGGCTGAAGTGCCCTTGAGCAAGGCATCGAACCCCCAACTCCTCCCCAGGCTGATCTGGGTATGTTATGTTGTACATCGCTCTGGATAAGAGCGTCTGCTAAATGCTATTAACGTAATTATGTTTTCCTTTTTTAATCTGAAAAGTGGTCTCTTATGCAATATACTGCTCAGATACAAACTTTTTTTTCTTCTAACATTTAATTTTGTGCTGGAAAATGAACGTTTCGACTCAAATGTTTTTGTACTGACTCAGTCATAAAATAGAAATCTATAACAAAGTCTGTATGGAAAAAAAAAAACCAACAGGGTGCCTCAGACTTGTGCACAGTACTGTACACTATACTGTCGGAACAGGAACTGACAGTGTTGATGTTACGATAATAAACCAAGCTAGTAAACGTATGCAGTTCTATTTAATTAGCTGAACACAAACCTGCCGTTCTTGATCTATTTACTTTTTGCTGAGCTTACATATTTTGCTCAAGTATTTAATTCTGGCCCCCGGTTTAAATTGATTAAGCCGATCCATGAATGACTTTTTCAGTGTCTAAAGTCTTTCCAAAGCTGTTCTGTTGTCCTGTCCAATTTTTTTTGTAATCACAGTTGGCAACACAAGTTCAAAACTGGCATCAATATTCACTCAGGGAAATTGGTGCGTATTCAGAGACGGACTCTATACATGCTTAAGTCCGTCTTCTGGGCTCTTTATTCAAATTCCATAGAGGCTTTGCACCGTCACGTGACCTCAAATTTCTCTCTTCCCCCCCGATGATGAATTACATTTGGTAAATTAAAAAATCTGATGTCTTTATTTTTGTTCAGAAAGATTTGCACGTCCAAAAACGCAGTAAAACCTTCTCAGACTGATCAATAACAACTAACTCCTCTGAATGAAGCAGTACAAGCGTGCCCCCTGTCACGGCGGCATAGTTACTGTTATTATAATACATAGGGCCAAATTACTCAATTCTGATTGGTCAATCAAGGAGGGCTTTTTTCCATAACACGGGGCCGTATTTCTGAAATGCTATTCGCTAGTTTGTTGCTTGGTTACGGTTACAAAAATTAGCAAATTGTGTAAACAAAATGGCTTTTGTAAAGAAGTTCCAATAAAATTTTGTAAACCGCTTTCAAAATCCTCGTGTCGTGTCGCCATGTCATGATGAAAGACGTTTTCGAAACTGACTCAAACGTGCAAGACAGTCTTGCGCCCTGATTGGTTCAGAAAACGTGAAATGACAAATGTTGTGAACTTGAATGGCTTCTCAAGTATGAATTTGGCCCGATATATTATAAACAAGTCATCGTATGGTTCCTCGTAAAATTAAGGATGAATTTCACTCGTGATTTCGAAGTTTTGAAATTTCAAAACTTCGAAATCACTCGCGAAATTAAGCCTTAATTTTACTCGGCCCCATACGATTACCTATTGAGGTTTTTCACCTGACGTCACAGGGTCACGTGACGCCCCGGTGTCCGCCATTTTGAAGGTCAAGCTAGCTAATGTCAACAACATAGTAGCTGGTATGTTACTGTAGCAATGTTTACGTTCAGTCATTTGGATGACTGTTAAAACCTTTCAGTCTCAAGTTTTTCCTTTACTGGATTTACTAGTTTACTGTAATTATGATACGGCAGCTATTTACACCGGATCCAGTGTAAATAGCTGCCGGAGCGCGGTCCGGCTTGCTCCCCCTCAAATTAAGCAGCGCGCTCCGGTTTGCTCCCGGAGTGCTCCGGCCGAGGTTCCAGAGCGTGCTCCGGCTTGCTCCCCTTCAAATTAAGCAGCGCACTCCGGCTTGCTCCCGGAGTGCGCTGCTTAATTTGAGGGGGAGCAAGCCGGAACGCACTCCGGCAGCTATTTACACTGGATCCGGTGTTTTAACAGTATTCCAAATGACTGAACAGGTTTTTTCCAAACAGGTTTTAACAGTCATCCAAATGACTGAACATTGCTACAGTAACATACTAGCTACTATGTTGTTGACATTAGCTAGTGCTAACAGCTAGCTGCTAGTACACTGCTACAACACAGACACCGACCCTAATAATACAGTTCTTGGTCATTGCCTGGTAACAGCAAATTTATAACGGGCCATGTCTCAACAGACTAAGAAGTTATTTCAATGACATTTAATAACATTTTGTTTATCCTGAGGACCTAAAGTAAATGAAAATGTGAACAAACCTTAGCTGTAATAAGATGGCGACCACCGGCTCCAGGGACGACCCGCTGATGTAGGCATGTTACCCAGCCTGACACAAAATATTTGTAGGCATCCAAACTCTTATACGCTTTCAGATCAATACCTGTGTATGGCGATGGGTTTTTAACGACATAGGTATACAGATCATGTGGGCCGAAGTCAGGTAAAGACGAGGGCTTCGTGTACTTCCGTACGTCAGTGAACAATCCTGGTGGAAGCAGGTAAACGTCGTTCTCTAAGCCTGCTAACCTCAATTTTTGCAAATCCCTCTCCCTCTGCTCGCCCTGTAAATGCCCTACGTCGCTGGATAGTGAAGGTGTTTTCTACATCTCGCTCCTTTTTCTTTGATGTTTTTCGTTTG